>NW_028281045.1:610000-910000 GCF_059751285.1 Brachycentrus maculatus | reverse complement strand
CAATTAAAACAGTAAAAAATAATAATGATGAAACAGTGAAATGTGTGAAAAAATAAGTGAATCATAGATTTAATATAAGGAACAAAAATTTATGTTAAAACATTTTTAATTTGTGTTTTACTTAGTAAATACCACTATTTCTTAAAATCTATTTTGACACGTGTTTCGATGCATTCCGCATCATTTTCAAACACTGTATAGATTTTAAGAAATACTGGTATTTACTAAGTAAAACTTGAATTAAAAATGGATAGATTTCAAAACAATGTGACTGCCGAATAAATTAATGGTAAAACATTTTGGAAAACTTAAATAAGTTTAAAATATTACCAATCTGTATGAATTTTTTCAATAAATTCATTCAGACACCAGGCGTCTTATTGATCAGATGTCAGTGACCTCCCCCTGCAATCCGCAATGTGATAAATCAGAAAGATAATTGATTAATGAATCAATCGTCTCATCAATTCATTACTCACAGTCTACATGAACAAATCACTCATCTGATATACACATCCAATGCATAAATAAATTTCTTGAAGTGATGAGCCCTCTCTTCAAGAAATTTATTAAAGCTAACCGCCCCTGCCACTTTAGAGAAAGAGTTGTGTATGTTTTACTTGGGGGCAACGAAGTAGGCATTTTCTGTAGTTCCTTATTCTGTCTCGTAAACTCATGCCAGATATGCTTTTTTGAGTCTTCATTTCCGACACTCTAAGCTCATTTTTTGTGACTACGGTGTCCGCTCTGCTTTCAATCCCATGTCATCATCGGTCGCACACAAGTTTTGTATATTTGTGTTAATGTCTGTACATAAAGGTGGGGAATGACTGGAGCATTTCATCATAACGTCGCTCGCGGCGAGTGCTCCAACTATGGATGGAGCGCTCGGCTCTCTGTTCTATACTGACTATACGAATGTTCGCATCATAACGTGTTACAGCGAAGTGGCTCGCTCAGTCCCCACCATAATATATTTGATCTATTTGATTAATATTCCTATTTTTTCCAGTTGGCTATTAACAGAGTAATGCCGCAAGATCTATCAGCTTCCACAAGCACATCAACACGGAATGAACCTGATGTAGATATAGAAATGATAGATGATGATATATCCATAATCAAGCCTAAAAAGAAAACTACTTCGAGTGCAGGTAAGTTACGGATGAAAAATATTTTTTTTAAAACAAAATACCAAGTATTATAGAGCTAATTAATGGCAATTTTTATTGCTTTTCACTCAACAGCTTACATTTAACACATTGTTTGCGAGAAATGCTTAAAAGCGTGTTTTAAATACTGTTAGTAGAGAGCGAAAAATGTTTATAAGCATATATGTATTTGCGTACTTTTGGTAAAGCGCGAGAGACGCCAAAAAATATTGGACATATTAGAATTTGGTATGCGGTTGGGTAGACAGAGGGTCGGGCGGCAGCTGCCTGAGTATAATTAGGGTCGGGGTTGATTCAAAAACTGCCCGACTACAATCTTCATCTCTCGAAAACTGAAGCATTTTGATTTATGGGAAAGCAGACATATGGTCCTTGATATTCAGAGATATATATGTTTTTCTTCTTTCAGTTGTAGTTTCTGACGACATCCTTACACCGTCTACATCGAATAATTCTAAAATTAGAATTTTGAAGTTCCACGTGCACTATCAAGAACACACTTTTTTTATCGAAATGCCAGAGACTGCAACCGTTCGTAAGTAAATATTTCAAACTAAGCAGCGATTGAAGTAGTATATAGTATGTTACGTATTGCAATTTCAGCTTAGCTGTCCAATATGTTAGCTGAATATGACTATTGTTATTTCAATGTTTAATTATATTGTGTAAACCGAATGTAGCTGTACGTGTATTGTATAATTGTCGGCATTAGATATGAAACAGATAATTTCATTAATTGATTCAGCAGTCACTTTGTGGTAAAATCTATCCATGTTTAATTTAAGTTTTACTTGGTAAACACCACTATTTCTTAAAATCTATTGTGTCACGCGTTTCGATGCATTCCGCATCAATTTTAAACACCGTATACATACTGACAAATTACAGTAGTTTGATAATTCCCTAACAAGGCGAAACAGTAGTCATGAATTTTATTTTTTATTATTTTGTTTAATAAATATATACATCTTAGTTGACTGTAAAAATCAGCGATTGATTTTAATATTTAAAATATAAACTATGGAATTAAACGCCAAATCAATAAATAATAATTAGATATCGGGTTCATTTCTAGTAATCATACAAGTAGTGTCGGGTCGTGGTCCCATGGTTAGTGTCGCGGACTCTTGAGTAAGAGTTTCTCGGTTCAAACCCACTTTACCACAACTTGATACCTATTTCTAATAATGAGCAGCGTAGGCTCACAGAAATAGTAAGGAATTGAAGTATTTTTGTAAATAATAAAAGCACAAATTTTCTCATTTTTTTAAACAAAAAAAGTAATAATTGGATATCTGTTCATCTCTAGTAATCATACTTTTAAACTGGAGCGACTTTATCATATTGATGTGATCATTGATTTGGTTACAGGAGACTTGCGGTTGGCCGTAACGGACGCAAGTGGGGTTACTCCGTGTCGCCAGAGGCTGGACGGACTAGGCACCCCCCAGAGGCCCACCCCCCCCGCCAACTCTCCCCTTGCCACGCTCAACATCCCCGACGAGTGCCACCTGTTCCTGTCGGCGCCTGACGAACTCATACCTGACGATGAGTATGTGCCCCCCACATGGCAACACAGTGGAACGTCTCATCACGAGCATAATTCGTTCCAGCATCTTACTCATTTAGCGAAACGTTTTTTGCTTTGAATGGCGCAGAAGTCGTGAAAAGGGGACTTGCCTTTTTCTGTAACTCGTTATATGAAATTTTGCTCATTAAGGGAGTAACTTTTTCACTTTTATGGCTCGTTATGAGAGGTTCCACTGTACTTGTTTATTCTTCATCAATAGAATTGACGACAGGCCTATATGGGAATCCAGTGCTGGCCCTCCATGATATATTATCATTTTTTAAAGGTGTCTCAACTTGATATGAAACATGTATCATTCTTCTCTTTTTTTATGAAAGAAGATGGATGCCTGAGCATCCCAGGGCTTACGACTTTGATACATTTGTGAAGTAAGGCGATTGTTACGCCATCAGTTGAGGGATTTGTGAAGTATTAACTTATTCCTTTTTGAACAATGGTGAATGTTACACAACTGTTTGAAGTGATCGCTTAAGCCAGCCAAAAGCCTGGTCGCAAGCCTTGGGATGCTCAGACTTCCATCTTTCATAAAAAAGGGAAGAATGATGCATGTTTTATATCAAGTTGAAACATCTTTAAAATTGACAAATAAATATGTACAACCATTACTAAATATGATGAATATAGTTTGTCAATTTGATTTTTAGATCTTTAGCTGATCGACTCACTTGGAAGTATACGCTCAACATAGAAAACGAGGACAAAACTTACAAACTCTCATTCCCTGGCACAAGAACGGTTCTCCAAGTCAAAACTGACTTCTATTCACTCACAGACATTCCAGTCAGACATCAGGTAATCCTATTCGCTATTCCTCGCAACATATTGTGACACGTGTTTTGATGCATCTGCATCATCATCAAACACTATACGGTGTTTGAAAATGATGTGGAATGCATCAAAACATGTGTCACAATAGATTTTAGGAAATAAGGTAAAGTAAAACTTAAATTTAATATCAGGTAATCCACTTATATGCCCGTATTTATTCTTTTCCTTTAAGGTTATCAAGTTATTCCTTTGTGAGTGTCATTACCAGCTTTTTCACCTTCCAGTGTCTGCATATTAATCTTATGTTTGTTTTTTTTCTTCTCATGAATATTAGTGATAAAAATTAGTTTTACTCTCTCAATGCTAAATATTTTGTTTACTTACCCAAAATATGTATTTTTTTCATTATATTTTTATCAGTCTAATAGTTTGGCTATTCTAGCTGATATTCAATTTATTTAAAAAAAAATATACATATAGCTTTCCACCAAATGCAACTTTTGAGACCCTCATGATAAAAAAGTATTATTTTACTATGAAATCTCACACACCCATATTTGGCTTATACGCTTACCCTTCATTTATGGCGCTGCTTTTTTTACAAGGCATGCTTACCCTAGCAATAATGCTTATGCATTTTTAAAATTAAAAACATAATTGTTTTATTTTAATGATATTTCATTGATGATGCAAATAGCTATTAACTTTTTTTCAAATTTAAGTTTTACTTAGAAAATACCACCATTTTTTTAAAACCTCTTGTGACCAGTGTTTCAATGCATTTTGCATCATTTTCAAACGCCATATGAAATGGTAATGAAAATAATGCCGAATGCATTTTAAGATTGCAATAGAGTTTAAGAAATATTGGCATTTACTAAGTACCTTTTTTTATCTCTGAATGTTTTTAACAGATATTATAACATAAATGTGGAATTGTTTAATTGGCTTTATTTTTATCAATGTAACTATTTTTGTTAATGTAATGTGATGTTTATTATTGTTAATGTAACTTTTGTTTATTATATACTTTTTAAAATGTAAAGCTGTACAATTCCCGAACAAATTAAAAAATAAATAAAAAAAAACATAAATTGAAATTGGATGGATTAAATTAAGATTTACCACAAAGTGACTGACAAATCAATTATTGAAATAAAATATTTATAAAATTTAATATTTTATTTATAGATTTGGACGGGCTGGCCCAAGACCATTAACCTGGATGAAACAGTTCTGGCGCTAACTGGAATATCACATCCGGAACACAACCTGAAGGTCCGAAGGGCTCCACCCAAACCATCACATAAAGAGAACAAACGGGTTAGTTGTTTCTGACAATTTTATAAAAAGAATATTCACATCGATCACTTACTCTAACCTAACCTAACCTAACATACTCCAAAACCTTTGTCATTCCTCTCATCTGACCACAATATGGTATATATTTCTTAATAAAACAGTGGAGTCCCAAAACTCAGCACTCAAAAACTCGATAGTCCGTATTAATACCCGGCAGGATAGCAACAAAATTGTAGTTCACTTTGTATTCATTAATTTTGATTTTCATGCAAGGGCTAGTAAGTGAAATGCAGTAATTTTTTTCCTTCATGTAAGGGTGTTTAAGCAATTTATTATCTGTTGAATTCTCAAGCAAACAATAGAAACGAGTATAATACTGTATTTTCTGAGGAAACATTTATTATTTTTTAACCGCATTCTCAATAACCTAACATTTTCACAAACTTGGACACCCTTTAGTTCACATTACGCTTTTTTTGAAACACTACTATATTAAAATTATTTTTCTTGCTAGAGAAATTATAAACTTTATGATATTATTATTATTGTGTACATATTTTTTTTTAAAGTAACCGAGTTTTTTCAGCAAAATTATGTCAGTTGTCTTTTGTTTCCAGATAATAATAGATAATTCTGATAGTGAAATCAGCTCCGTCGAGGAATTTGAAGATGCCTCGGAAAGTTTTACAGTAGAAGATGACTTATTTGTGGATAATGTACAAACGAAAAGAATAGAACCTCTACGTAAGTCTATGTATTTTACATATTAAAAGAGTTGTTTACTTTGTGGTATGGTAATACATATCGCACACTCCTTTCAAGAACGTCATATATCAAAAAACTTAATTTTTCAGGAGAACTTTAAAAAGTTTAAGAGAAGTTTAAAAATATAACACAATGTATTAAAAATAAATATCAAGCCACTTATTAAACTTTTTAATGTGCAACAGATCTTTTTAGGAAAACCTGAAGGTTTTTTCTCCATTTGAAAATATTTAGTTTATTTAAAAAAATAATTAAACAATAACTTTTCTTCAAAATGCAAAAACAACATTTTCTGCCCTGTAGCGGGTAAACTTTAAGTTAAAAATATGCCTCTTTTGCTGGGATATTGTACATTTTCTGGGCATTCCGAAAACATGCACAACTGAAAATTGACAATTTTTGATTTATGACGTTCTTGAAAAGAGTGAGCGATATAACATACTCCTTATTATATTCACCGTTCATTTTGTGTAATACCACTTAATGACTACTTACTTCGGAATATTTCCATTATCGGGTCAACTGCAGACTGTCTACTCCATTACATATTGGGTCAACTGTAGACTGTCCATTCCATTATTGGGTAGACTACTATTAACTGTAGACTGTCTACTCCATTATTGGGTCAACTGAAGACTGTCCATTCCATTATTGGGTCAACTGTAGACTGTCTACAGTCAACCTGATAATGAAATGGTTTTTATGGTAGTCGTGAAGTAGAGTTACTAAGTTGTATTATACAAAGTGAACGATGAATAATTAGGAGAGTGTTAAGTCTAATTATTTTGCTTCCTGTTTTGTTGTATAACTTATTGATTCATTTAACTTTATGTTACTTTTAGTATACTGTTATTTTTTTAAATCATTTATTTTAAGTTCTTATATATTTTCTTTGTATTTTATATAATTTGTATACTATATGAACCTTAGAGGCTTTTATACTTCACCTCAAAGTTTGAAATAAAGATAAATAAATAAATTTTCTCTGAGAACTTTATCACTTCTGGTTGACCCATTTCCAATATCATTATTTTTTTTATAGTTCCGGACAATGTTGATGATGAAACCACCGGATGTATTCAGTTTGCGGAAAGATTTCAAGAACGTTACGGACCACAGCATCCTCTTTTTTTCCAAGGTTCATTAGAAAATGCCATCAAAGAAGCATGTATGAAACCTGCTAAAGACGTAAGTACAGTACATTTTAATTCAACGTAATTTACTCTTTATTTTGACATCTCAACATAGATGAATAGATCATATTCTTCTTCTATATATATGTAGTATTGTCATAATATTCCGACTGTAAATTGCAGCGCCGCTTGCTGGGCGTCTATCTGCATCACGAGGGAAGCGTCCTGTCCAACGTGTTCTGCGCCCAGTTGCTGGGCTGTGATTCCGTCTTACAAATCCTAGCCAACAGCTTCGTCGTTTACGGCTGGGACCTTTCGTTTGAGTCAAACAAAAATATGTAAGTATAATTATCTCCTAGTAACATATGCATGTTTTAGTTGCATTCTATTGATAGTGACAGTTACAGAAATGACCTATCTTATTACTTGTGGTCCCGTGATTAGCGTCACGGACTCTTGAGTCAGAGTGTCTGAGTTCGAGCACACTCTACCATAACTTGATCCTTTTTTTTTTTTTATGTATTAATTTTAAATCAAACACAGATTTTTTGAGTCTACTAAGTTGTATTTTATTAACAAAAAACACATAAAAAATTATATTGTGACAATTGTTTTGCCTTGTTAGGGCATTATCAAACGAATATAAGACATTCGTTTGATAATGCCCTAACAAGGCGAAACAATTGTCACAATATAATTTTTTATGTGTTTTTGTTAATAAAATACAACTTAGTAGATTCAAAAAATCTGTGTTTGATTTAAAATTAATACATAAATAAAATGGAGTTCTACAAATTAAACGCCAAATCAATAAATAAATTGATCCTTTTTTGTGTCGGGTTGTGGTTCCGTGGCTAGTGTCGTAGACTATTGAGTCAGAGTTTCCAGGTTCGAACCCACTCTACCATAATTTGATACCTACTTTTAATAATAAGCCGCTTAGGCCCATGGAAATAGTATGAAGTATTTTTGTAAATAATAAAAACACAAATATTCCTATTTATAAATTAGTTTTAGATCAATGTAAGGATATTAAATTTTATCAATAATATGACCTTTTCTTACATGTTTGTTGATAGGTGATAGTTATATTTTAATATTCCTGAAACTCGTAAATATATTGACTTAATTTTAGGTTATTATCAGCCGTATCAAGTGCTCTTGGTAGTGTGGCAAGTATGACAATACGAAGCATCCCCCAGGAGAGGTTGCCTGTGCTGATCATCATCATGAGAATCCGCTCCAACACTGAAATATTCTCCGTCATCAATGGTAGGAATATTCACCATTTCATAGTCTGGCCATAAATTCTGTCACAAATTATTAGTACTGTAAATATATATGCCACAGTATTTTGAATGTGTCCAAATTTGTGTTCACAAATGCAAATTTCTCCACTTATGAGTTATTTGTATGAATATTTTTATTGATATCTCAACACATTTCGGACAGGTGTTTTTTTACCCCTGTGGACCGCTGGCGATGGGATTTGATAATAATGTATATGTAATTAAGAACTTAACAAATAGATTGGTACATAATATTCATATAAAAACATTAAATATGTAATTACTTCTTTTCTGACTTTGAAATGAGGCCGACGCAGAAGGTAAAAATACCCTTCCTGTCCTTAAGCATCAATCGACCAAACGGGTCGAAATACCTTTCCCGTCCTAAGTGTGTTAATATAGAAGTACAAACCTATTGAAACGGGCATAAAAAAATCTGGGTAAAATAAATTTACAGGGCTTCCGACTTGCATGTCTCTACTTTACCAAAGACTTTTGTTTTTTCACTTGTCCCATGCAGAGGCGTGCATTCTATATACACAGAAAAGCAGTGCCTACCCTAGATTAATCGCATCCCATATAGAAACACGACCAGTGCCTATTATGCCTTATCCTTACCCAACCCTACTGCCTACTCTAATTAAAAAACCCTGTGCACGCCACTGGTTCCATTTATACAACTTTTCGAAATTTGAGTAATGTGGTTGTCAATTATGCGTAGAATCGTGAATGTTACACACTTTAAACTGGGTTCTAGCTTTTGCCACAGTATACTAGATTCTAGATTATCAGCACTCTAAGGGCGTTTGTCCACTACACGGAACTACACGGAATTTTACCGTCTGGCATGTCAGTTAGCGCTTTAAACCGATGATTGGCTTGGATTGGCTTATGCTTTTGTCCATCTTTCTTCGGATCGGAGCTCTTGATCGGTGCGTGAACACGTTGCGCGTAAATTCGATCACGCTAAACTGTCGTAGTCGCTTTCATTTTCAAAACCGGACTGCCGGACGGTAAAATTCTGGGCAGTGGACAAGCGCCCTAAAGGTTAAACAGTCATATTAGCACAACTGTTTGATAATGTTACAATGTTACAGTCATTTCCTGATAGCTTATAAAATATTTCATTTTTTATATTATCCATTTTAACACTTCTTTAAGATGGCCTCAACTTGTACATTTTCCTTTCTCACATAGCAGTCAAGTCAGCCTTCACTTAAGTTATCTGTATTCTATCAATGTATATTGTACTCCTGGATCCATCAACCTGGAGCATAGGACTGATCAACTTGCCTTTGTAAAAGTAACTTAGTCGACTTAGTGTCAATCTGATATTTTACGCATAATTGTGTGCTTGGAAAATGAATGGGAGTTTTGCGGGAACATCCAGTGATGACCGTTTTGTGTTATAGGAAATGTGAGTGTGGCGGAGCTCTTGGTACAGCTGGTGGAAGGAGTGGAGCGCTGGACCGGCAGGAGGGAAGAGGAGGTGCAGGAGGAGAGCGAGAGGGCCGCGCGGCAGCTGGTCAAGTGGGAACAGGATGAAGCGTATCGCCAGAGTTTGGAGGCTGATAGGTAAATACTCATCTAAAGTTTGTCACACATCACTATCGCCTTAATTAGTAGTGAGGTGTCATCTCATTTTTGAACAAGAACTCCTCACCTGTGAACAGCATTATGGCAATTTGTGGCAACTGAGAATCACCGTGCTTTTTTCACATATCGTCCACTCCTTTCAAGAACGTCATAAATCAAAAAACTTGATTTTTCAGGAGAACGTTTTTAAAGTTTAAAAATATAATACAATGTATTAAAAATAAATATGTATCATGCCACTTATTGAACTTTTTACTGTGCAACAGATCTGTTTTGGTAAAACCTGAAGGTTTTTTCTCAATTTAAAAAATATTAGATATATATAAAAAAAAATTAAACAATACCTTTTCTTCAAAATGCAAAAACAACACTTTCTGTCCTGTAGCGGGTAAATATTAAGTTAAAAATATGCCTCTTTTGCTGGGATATAGTACATTTTCTGGGCATTCCAAAAACATGCACAACTAAAAATTGACAATTTTTGATTTATGACGTTCTTGAAAGGAGTGAGCGATATGTGGAAACCTCACCAAAATGTTACATTTCCATTATAAATGATTTTAAGTAATCAAGAATTCTAGCTTGTAAAATTGTCACATTTTGGTGCGATTTAACGATTTCATATTAGTTTAACACAGGATTAGTTATGTTTTGTCGCAACTTTAATTAAGATTTCGATAGAATATAGTAAACAGAACAGATTTGCATTTCAAGGATTTTGTGTGCAATATTGGATATGTTACTTTTTGGTAAGGACCTCCACATATGATACAAATAATATATGTACTATTAAAATAATGTTGTTGTCGGTTCATAATTTTTTAATTTAATTTTTAAAACCCCTTTTTGTCCTTTCAGAGCCAAAGAAGAATTTAAGAAACAGCAAGAAATGGCTAAAAATCAAGAGAAACAACGAGTGGAATCGGAGAGACAAGAAACCGAAGCAAAGAAAGAAGTAATTGTTTTTTAAACACTTTTTCGGTGTTTGAATATAAGAAACCAAGTTGCGGCAGAGCGGGTTTGAACCTAGAACCCCTAGAACTGGAAGCCGAGGCTAACCAAAAGACCGCAACCTGGCTCATATTAACGCTTTACGGAGTTATTTATCTTTTAAACTAGTAGCTTTTTCCAACTGTTTTGTAATATTAAAATAAATTAATTCTTCCATTTGTTTATTCGGCAGTTACTTTCTGGTAATATCAATCCATTGTTTTTTTTTATTTCACTTGATAAATACCACTATTTCTTATAATGTATTGTGACATGTGTTTGAATGCATTCTGCATCATTTACAAACAAGTGTTTGAAAATGGTGGCAAATACATAGAAATAAGTGTCACAATAGATTTTAAGAAATAGTTATATATACCAAGTGAAATTTAAGTAAAAATTAATTAATTACTACAACATTTTATCGAATACACCTCTGTACTAAACTAATGCAAAATGGGTAATGTAATGTGTTCCGCCCATAGGTGCCATGGATGTTACGCATCCCTTGAAATTTTTGTACACACAATGTTTACTCTTGCGCTTCAGGGACTAGTCCAGGGTAATATTATATAAATATTATAAAATTATATCTTCTTACTTTTGATATATTATATTTTTATTTTAGGCCTTACGTCAGTTGGCTTCTTCGCGTCTCCCCGTAGAGCCGCCCGCCGATAGCTCGGAAACTACAACCAAAATCAGAGTGAGACTGCCCCAGGGTCGCTTCTTGGAACGGAGATTCACTGTCGACACCCCGCTAAGGGTAATTAGTCCTCATCAGCTCGATGCATCTTATACAATTATCGATTGACATCAACAATAACCGAACATGTAACAACGTCTCTTTTCAATTTCAGGCTCTCTTAGACTTCCTCACAGTTGAAGGATTCCCCGCTGAAGAATACAAAGTCATATCTAGTTGGCCCAGAAAAGATGTAAGTCTAATACCAGCATAGTTTGGTAAAAAATTATGAGTAGGCTCCATTCAATCGCTATTGTCAGGGCTTATTTTTCCATGTAATGCGGTGGAAAGGCGTTCCGGCACCCTTTTTCACAAATATATATATTTTTTATTTTCAAAATTAATTAGACGAAACAATGTTTGCGCTTACCCTTTTTGTTTTAAAAAAAAAGCCCTGTATATGAAACATTGACACGCTCACATTTTTTATACATTTGATATTTATTATGTTTTATTTAATAGTCTGACTACCTAGTCCAATTGATTTAGTAGATTTAAGTTTTGTACGGACATTTCTTGGTAGAACTACATTTTATAAAATAAAACAACAATTTAGTTTAAATTATAGTTTTTTCCATTTTTATTTTTTTTGACCAGTGACCAGGTTTCTTTGTTACCGATGTCATAAGACTGGTGATGCCGTCTGATGATGTCGGTTACGATAAACACTAGCCACGGGTCAAATAAAATAAAACTGGAAAATTCACCAAATTTTGAGTGAACTTGTTCACTAATCTGGGTTTTCTCCACTCTGGAGTTATTTTTCCCATTTTCTCATTATTTTTCTATTTTTTTCTCAATATAGATGTAGAAGAATATAGAAGTCTGGGTATTTACAGGGCCTACGACTTGTCATAGGTTAGCCATGTAAATACCCAGACTTCATTAATTTATGTTAAGATTTCCATAAATGTAAAACTGGAAAAAACTACATACATATATAGTTGCTTTATTATATGTATATGGATTTAGTATTTTACTCCTACTATTTATGTATTTTTTTTACAGGTTTTTTTTATCTTTTATTAAAATATTTTTTGGGTTTGTTAAAAATTGTGCATTTGCAGTGGTAATAACCAAAATCAGAGATTCTTAATCTCATTAAATTGAGAACTTCTAAGTGTGGTTATAAGCGCATCCAGTACTGAGAAAAACAGTGGCGGGTGCAAATGCATAATTTTTTAACAAAACCAAAATATAAGTTGAATAAAAGATAAATAAAAAATATATTTCAAAGTAAACATCTCTGATTTATGATGTTGTGTAAAGTATGTATTTCTGTTTCCCGTAGCTTACCGCAATCGATGACCAGCAAAGTCTGCTGGACCTGAAGTTGTGTCCTCAGGAAACAGTGATGCTGGAGGAGCGATAACCATCGCACACTGGAATTCTTAACAATCGTGTAATTTATTTTATCAGTTGGTTTATTTTCTTTCTTATTATAATACTACCAAATGCTATTTTCTATCAGATGCTACATTAAACGACGTTTTTCCTCTGGCTCGTGTGGTTTATTTACAACATTGTTATTCAATTCAATTTTACTCAGTAAAAATTAACAGTTACATTACAAATTAAAATTTAAAGCGTATATATCAACACAAAAATTATAAAGTAAGCAAGAACACTATTGTTAAAGATGTAAAAGAATCCCGCTTCGGAATACACACAGGTGGAACAGATCAATATCCGGTGTGATATTATTCAGCATAGCAGTAACTCTTCCTACAAGCATAACCATCGGCAGGTTGGTCCTGTATGTAGGAATGTGAAACAATCTATGCCGACGCTGTCTTAGGTAACTATCGGAAACATACAGACCAATGCTCCGGATAATAGTGTCAGGATTATCGATCATACCGCACAACAGTCGATAAAAATGCATAATCAAATTCACACTTCTTCTAGTCTCTAAACTATTGTAGCCAAGCATACCCTGAAGAAACTGGGTCGGGTAGAGCCGAGGATAATACCCGTACTCTCTCATGTAGAGATACCTCACAAACTTATTTTTCTCTACCATAAAAGAGTACTTAAGCTCGTGTGGCCCCCAAATCATCGAGCCACTCTCGAGTCTACTTCGCACCAAGGAGTTTTAAGAGTTCTCAGCACGCTAGTAAGTACCAGTGCTATGTTCCTCGTTCACAATGCACCGCACTAATATCAGCATGACATTGAAATGAAAAGATGACTTGTTTTTTCTTCATATTCCATAAATGTTTACAGTACATCTCATTATCATGTTCTCTGCGTCGAACACGGCTTTCATTTCCATACAAATATTGCAGCCATCCGTTGACGGAAGTCGTGTTGAATAAAGATATAATAAAAACTGTTTTTTATTTGCTAATATGTATGGCTAATGGAACTGTCAGATTTTACGACCTTATTTTATTTCTCTTACCTTTAGTTAATTTCTTTTGATTTGTGAGTTGCATTCCTTTTTCTTTAATTTTAATCTCAATGAAGAGTATGATCAGTGAGATTATCATTCCTCCAGCTAACAGTTGCAGAGATGCGGATACTTCTATGATAGTAACTCTAGCAGACTCTATTTTAGGGTGACATTGTGGTTTAGGTTCGTGCCAAATCCGTTTCTGTTGACTCATTAGCCCTGTCACTGAAATTTGACGAAGACTGAAAAGAAATTAGACTCATCATTATCTCATTATTTGATCTGATCATTCACACATTGCTCACTCCTTTCAACAACGTTATATATCAAAAATCGTCAATTTTCAGTTGTGCGTGTTTTCGGAATGCCCACAAAAACCACTATATCCCAGCTAAAGAGGCATATTTTTAACTTAATAGTTACCCGCTACAGGGCAGAAAGTGTTGTTTTTGCATTTTGAAGAATAGGTATTGTTTAATTATTTTTTGAAATAAACTAAATATTTTTCAAATGGAGAAAAAACCTTCAGGTTTTTACTAAAAAGATCCGTTGCACAGTAAAAAGTTCAATAAGTGGCTTGATATTTATTTTTTTCATACATTTTATTATATTCTTAAACTTTAAAAACGATCTCCTGAAAATCAAGTTTTTTTATATATGACGTTGTTGAAAGGAGTGAGCGATATGTCCGAGGCAACAACAGTACAAGATTTCAAGTACCGGTATCCAAGATACAAGCCTTAACTTATCATGACTATTCTGATTTGATATTTGTTTAGCTAAAGCGTAAATTATTTTTATACTACTGACATCTGTTTAAATTATCCTGAAAAATAATGTCTTTTCATACAGTTAGATGATTGTTCTTTCTTTTCTTTTGGTAATATTAGCAGCTATTGTGGGCAGATAAAATATATTTCTCTTGCTTTGGAAAATCTTTTCTTTTGAGATGTATTAGTAACTAACCACTTAAGTTTGGTAATGAGAGAGACACAGGAAAAATGCTTGTCCACAATAGATATTATCTTATTCGATACATAATTGATAATTTATTATTAAAAGTTTGGTGATTTACTTAAATATCTGCTATTATCAATAGTGTTTTTTTTTAACTAGTCAATTTTGTACCACCAACAATGGATGCTATGACAGAGTTATTAAAATCGGGTTAGATATGAAAATATTCTGAATGATGATAAATATAAATTTACCCATAAGTCACCAGTTTCCTGAATGGCGATCGTTTTTGCACTATGGCCACCATTCTTTGTGGCGGAAACAGTTGTATCTCGGAAAGGTCGCATATTTGTTTTTCTGTGAATGTTTCACGTATGATTTTATACGCTGTTGCAATATCCACGTGAAAGGCAAATCCACCTTTCTTCACCATCGCCAATCCCTTGTTAGGTTGGTAAAAATGGTTCTTCTTAGCAATTTTATTCTTGAACAATTTAAGCGCTATTGGATCATTCGTTTTCTGTAATGAAATATGGTGTAATTCAATAAATAAAAAGAGATTTATTTGATTTTTTTATTATTATTTGTGAAAAGATGACAAACAAGCCAAAAGAAAATAAATGAGAAGTTTAATGCAACTACAATTAAAATGGATACATTAAACGCTATGACAGATGCACAAGATAAACTGTGAAAAATAATTTAAGTCAATATGTTTAAAAAAAAGAAACTCTGCCTTGCAAGACTAGTTTACATGACCTGCATATAAGTAGACGTATTCGTATGATACAAATAAAAATTTGGCATGATCAGGTATGCCAAATACTTGAAAGCGGTCAGGTTAGGAGTCGAAACAATCGGCGGGTGTGTATGAGGAGATGCATGAACGTGGAAGAGGCGAGGAATGTTTGCAAAGACAGAATGGTGTGGCGTTCTATTCTCTCTGCCTACCTCTGCGGAGAAGGGGCGTAATGGTTAGTTAGTTAGAACTCTGGTATTGCAATATCACATATTTAATATCAGTGATAATTTATAATATTTTCAAACATTTTAGAGGAGTTTTCCCATAAAATAAAATGCTCATATTTTTTTCTTGCACTGTGTTTTAGATAGCACAAAATATCAAATTATATTAGAAAATAAGTGATTATAATTGAATGTAAATTACATTTTTTTTCCTTTTAAACAGAAATAACCTGCAAAGCCTCTGCTTTTAAAGGCTTGTCTGCAGGCAGTATAAGGATACAGAAGGTAGATGTGAAAAATACATCATAAACACCCAGATCAATTGAAAATAAATATTTCTTCAAATTTATTTTGCAATTGGCGGGAATCAAACCTACGAGGCCAACTTCGCAGTTGAGCGTTTACCCAACTTCGCCACAGCGCCAGCATAGATTTTTTTCCTCAGCTTGCTGCACATTTCATATATATATATATATATATATATATATATATATATATATATATATATATATATATATATATATATATATATATATATATATATATATAAGTGAAGTACCAAATATAAGATTTATTGGTTTTTGTAACAGATCAAACAATTGAATTATTTTAGAGCTGGCCTCTTAAGGTCTCCCCTTAAGAGGAGACATTGTTTTACTTTAAGTTCATTACAAAATCGCTCACTCTTTTCAACAACGTCATATATCAAAAATTGTCAAATTTCAGTTGTTCATGTTTTCAGAATGCCCAGATAATGTACTATATCACAGCAAAAGCGGCATATTTTTAACTTAATATTTACCCGCTACGGGGCAGAAAGTGTTGTTTTTGCATTTTGAAGAAAAGGTATTGTTTAATTATATTTTTGAATAATTAAATATTTTGCAAATGGAGAAAAAACATTCAGGTTTTACCTAAAAAGATCCGTTGCATGTAAAGAGTTCAATAAGTGGCTTGATACTTATTCTTAATATATTTTACTATATTTTTAATCTTTAAAAACCATCTTCTAAAAAATCAAGTTTTTTGATAAATGACATTGTTGAAAGGAGTGAGCGAAATGTGAAACCATGTTTTAATATTTTGTCCACATATACTTACGTGAAAATAGTCCAAAGTGTACAAGATATTTTCTATTCCAACTTGTAGTTCACTATGAAGTAAATCGTTGAGGGTTTTAATGGTTTTCGGTGGCTCCATCAGCAGTGAAGATACAATACTTGCAGAATAAAATTGATAGAATAAAATAGAAAAAATAAATACGGTGAGTGTCAATATTTTCCCGGAAAATGTGTATAAATTGTTTTCTGGGCCTGTGGAATATAAATATAATATCTATTAACAAAATTCTAATTACCATCATTTAAATTAACAAGCAAAAGCTAAAATATGATAATGAATATGATACACGGAAAAAGCTGTGTTATTGATTATTTTATTATTGTTTTTATTTGTTTTTTTATATTCCATTAGTTTTTATAATCAAAAGGGACTGTGTTTACCTTGCTGGAATATTGCTCCTAATGTAAAAAGTGTAGCAGAACTACATGATGGTTTAGTTCCATTGTCCGTCAGTTTATTTTGTGATTTGGTCAGCAAGTATATTAACATTATCGCAATGGAAATCAAAACTATGGCACAGTACCAAACATGCTCTTCGAAAGGATGTGTGTATATTTTGAATACTGATTTAGTCTTCGCTGGTTGTCTGAACATGAAACATGGTCTGAAAACCGAAAACTATTTTAAAAAAAATTTATATCATCATGTATCGTAATACTTAAGGGTATACACCAGGGAGATGTAAAAAATGTGCTTTATTTATCATTTGCATACGAAAAACTAAAAAAAAAGGAAAAAAACTTATGCATTTCAAAATAATATGTAACTTACTGAACTATTTTAATTTTTTTATTTTAAATGGACATAGATGAGTATAAATCTAATGCAAAGGTGTTACAAATAGAATAACAAATATTATTATGCTGACTGCAAACAATATCACACTCTATTGTATACCATCACAACACAACATACCTAGTAAAGGGGTCCATTCTAGTTGATTGATGTAAACAATCCACTAAAAATGTTGGTAGATTTTACCAAATAATTAGTTCATTGTCTGAATTCAATTGACTGAACTGAAGAAAATTGAGGTCTATTGATCGTTATTGGGTCTTAATTATAAGCATTTACATGGATACAAATATATACCCACCTAGACACCCAAGTTTGAATGGTATCATCGATAACTTTCTGTCGTTCAATTCTAAAAAATATTGGTGAGCCACCAATATCCACAAGTCTTCTTTCCAACTGCCCGACCATACCATCAAATGTCCCGTTGTTTGAATATCCCCAAGAATTGGTGCGACTCATTTCGTAACTGTTAAACATACACATCATTTTAAATTTATTAGATAATAAAATATGCATGCCACATGACCAATTACAGTGTAATCTCACTAATAAAACTAATTTGCACTGTTAGATTACTGAAATTGATCAATTTCAGAAACTTATACAAAAATAAAAACATGTTTATATTTTCATGTATGTTAAATTATGTGACCGGAATATCCAGTAATTTAGTTAAGATAGTGAAGTCATACTGTAATATAAAGTTTTATACCTGAAGTTGTAAATATCTCTCAAATGCAATAAAAGAGCATAGTTAAAACGATTCATAGAATCTATGTGCGTATCTATAGGTCGGGAGATGTAATCTATCAAATTTTCATTTTCGAGTTTCTTTGTGACAACTATCATGCACTTCAATACGACTCCGGTCATATTGGATCTTCGGACATATTTGTATAACATCGGACGGGGATATTCTCCGTACTGTCTCCACAAACCTAAACTATTTAAAAATAACTTTCCATAGTGAAATTTTCCAGTATTGTATACTTCATAAAGATGGAAATCCTGTTCTGATTTTCCGGAAACGGCGAGAGTAATTTCTGCATCAATGTTTATATTCAGGTTTTCTAAAGTGCTAGTCAGTTTTTTATCAATATTCCTCTTCTGCATTAGCCAGTGGTAATTATAACTAAATACTGAGTAATTATCTTGCGTGTTTGAAACATCTATCAATAAATTATCAGCATCGTTACAATTTAGATCAACGATTATTCCTGTCTTTTGGTATTCTTTGATAGAAATCGCCGACTTCAGTAAACCCATTTGGGATTGTGGATTGTTAAATATTATTATTTGTAGAACGTCTCTTGACAAGTTTTTGTATATTTCCACTACTTTTTTTGTTGTTAAACAAGTTATGATTATCCCATTCTGAATTTTATTATATTTAAAGAAATCTTTTATGAGATCAGAAGATAATGTTTCACATAATGGCAAAAGTAAGATGCTTGTGAAGATAAAAAACGCTATTATATCTCGGCTCATCCTGTTTACTAGATTTATTTCTTGTAAAGGATACTAAAGATAAGATAACTGATACTCTCGAGATAATGTTTCAAATATAATATGGATAGAACTAAATTCTGAGATTTATATTGGTTCCCGTGTTATTTCTAGTAGTCAGGTGTGCAAAATATTTTCTGCAATGGGCAATAAATCAGTTTTTAGCATTCAACGAAGTTCTGAGAAATAAACCTAAAACTAAATACACTAGCACTCCAAATAATCCAGACTAATTGGGGACAAGGGTAGTCCGGATAAAATAAAATCCGGATAATTGAAAAAAAATCATAATTGACAAGGAAATTTAAATACATTCAGTAATAATGAATGTCCGCCTCCGTAGTGTAATGGTCAGCACGCTCGGCTACCATTCTGGAGGTCCCGGGTTCGATTCCCAGGGGGGGTCAAATAAATATAAGTGGTTTTTTCACTCTAATATTTATTCAATATTACCCTAGACTGGTACCTGAAGCGGAGGGCTGATCACCTTTCCTTCGTGTGTTAACGATTAAGATAACACTGTTTTTTATATAATGCAGTGCCCTATGCACCATTGAGGTGCGGATAAGGGTTTGAATTGAATAATGAATTATAGTTGTCTCGATTTTCAAATAGCTTCAATATTAAATTTAGCTGCTTCACGCCAGCAGTTCTATTTGAAGCTGACAAATTGCGAATGCTGTGAATGTTGCGCATGATAACTCATATTTCCCAGGACATCATTGACTATCGTTGAGAAGAATGCATAAAACAACAACCAAAATGTTATGTATTACAATGTAACAACGGAAGGTGCAATTTTGCTTCATGCAAATCAAAAGTCTTATTATTTATTTTATTTTGATCGATATGAATAATTGATAATCCGGATAATAAAGGTGGGGATAATGGAGGTTCTACTAAAAAAATTTTTTTTATTGTACTCAGACACTGCATTTAATCTCTGGATGGGGATATATCAAGGTACGTTAAATTTTATTTATCAGTAGACATGGTTCCATCAATTTGAACATTAAAATACCCCTGAGTATTTTTTTTTAAATTCCGATAAACTACCCATTATGTTTTCCTACCCCTACATTACTTGAGTGACACTTCCTCGTTATATATTCATGCTAATATGGAAAATTGGTTGTACTTGTCAATTTGCTGTCATTTGATCTGTTAGCATACAAATGCGCATTTGTTCAAATAAATAATGTATAAAACAACATGTAGAGTACCATCAACATAATAATTCCATTATTATAACATGTTTACTTCACAAATTGCTTTCCAACCATATAGCATATGAATTAATGATGATAGAAATATGTTTAAAAATACATATTGCAGTGAACTGTTTTTCCCGCCCATAAAGATGTATTATATTACCCTCAACAGGTGCTTGAAGCGTAATTTAATTCAATTATTAATATTCTAAACTAAATGGGTATTGAGAAAAAATTGTATTAATGTATTAACTATTAATTTTTTGATAATAAAATAAATCCATAAACTCAACAATATCAAAAGCCATATTGTTGAGTTGTCAATCATTTTGACTTGCATTTCTTATCTGGTTAAATCATCCGATGAATGAAATTGGGGCCATTAAAAATGATAAATGACTCAACATGCATAATCGTTTTTGTTGATCAAGCAATAAAATCTACTACGATGTCAACATCAAAGTAAACTTTTGACGGATTATGTTCCGCCATTTCACACCATTTCACGGAGGGTTATACAGATAAATATTTTATTCTGGTATTTTTTCTACATCCATGTGCCTTTTTCACGGTTTTTGACATTTCTAACTTAAAAACTTGGTATTTTTTATTTCTTCTACAACTGTTTATGCTGAACAATTTAACCCAAATATAAAAGAAAGTTTTTTAGTTATTATAAATGTTTTTACTGCTAAATTGTCAAAATAATTAATGAAATAAGGGCAAACGCTAAAAACACATTGAAGCCGGAGTAAAAAATTCGACTCTCCATAATTTGATAGCACGAATACAAAGTTGAAAAAACCACTCTCAGCACATCTCTCAAATTGTTACATATTAACAATTTTATTTGCATGAAGGATTTGCCGAAGATGGTATGAAGAATCTTATTTTCTTGTTTCAAAATACATTTAAACTTTCCTGTATGCTGTTTCATGCATTCTTGTATTATGTGGTATTTTTAAGTATTAAATTTTTTATTTTTACTCTTTGAATAAGCTCCCCAATGATTTAAATAATTGTAAAAAAGTTACCGTTTACCATTACCAAAAGCGAAATCTGTTTTACTTTAAATAAGGGTTGAAATTTTCTTCCCTGAGCCCTTCATATAGAGCAGGCCTGGCCAACCCAAATTGCACCCCGGGCCGCATCGATGACCTAAAATTTTCCCAAGGGCCGCATACAGACATTAGAATTAATTTTTTTTATAAAAACGAATTTCATACTTATTGATTTTTTGGTAAGTATTTTAAATAATCTAAATGTAGAGGTAATCAGAAAGTAAAATCAGGGTGATTGTGAAAAAAACATTATTACGACCAGATGTGAGAAGAAAATACACATTGAACCAACAAAAAATGTATTTGCAGAGTAATAAACATTTTTATATAGTTTTTCTAACAATATCCATGACTTGGCTGATAGATAATACTTAAGCGCATAAATTTTATTGATGTATCAAACAGTGTATCACATATATCACTGATTTAAAAACATATTCTTCATACATGACCGCGGGCCTCACTTATGGCCGCCGCGGGTTGGCCACCCATGATATAGAGCTTATATCCCAAAATGAGAAACATAAATTACTCATCGGGAATATTATATATATCGCTCACTCCTTTCAAGAACGTCATAAATCAAAAAACTTGATTTTTCAGGAGAACGTTTTTAAAGTTTTAAAATATAGTACAATTCATTCAAAATAAATATCAATTATTGAACTTTCTACTGTGCAGCATATCTTTTTAGGTAAAACCTGAAGGTTTTTTCTCTATTTGAAAAATATTTGGTATATTTCAAAAAATAATTAAACAAAACCTTTTCTTCAAAATGCAAAAACAACACTTTCTGCCCTGTAGCTGGTAAATATAAAGTTAAAAATATGCCTCTTTTTCTGGGATATAGTACATTTTCTAGGCATTCCGAAAACATGCACAACTGAAAATTGTCGATTTTTGATTTATGACGTTCTTGAAAGGAGTGAGCGATATATATATGACTTATGTTTGTAATATGTTTTGAAAAATAAATAAATAAAAATACTGTCCCTTTCTATCATGTTGATTTAAAATTAAATTAGCATTATTTTGATTTAAAAACATTTATTATTTATTTACATACAACAATAAAACAAATATGATTACATTATGTATTTTAAATACGGTAATATTTTAAAAATACGCTATAGATATTTATGCTTAAATTAAATAGAAAATTAATGACTTACTGTAACACATGTTACAAATTCGTATGTTACAAATGTCATGTTACAAATTCGTATGTTCTATAATAAATATAATTCCAATTTATATAATTGTCACTGAAGGTCGTTTGTCATCCTTTGTTGTTCTCGGGGAAGGAATTTCTACAACATCATCGTCAGCACTTCTCCACGTAATGAATATTGTCGCTGATGAAAATATTAAAAGCGCCGCTCCAATAATTCCCAATATCTAATAATAAAAAAATATTATTTTGACGTATTTCCATTTATTTAATTCAAATTTTACTTAGTAAATACCTGTATTTCTTAAAATTTATTGTGAACAACATTTTAACAATGCAAAGTATTCATGTGTTGAAATATATATATTTTTGAAAATCACTTTTTTCAATATCAACCCAATGTCATTCAATTCATTCAAAACCCTTATCTGCACCCGATGGTGCATAGGGCACTGCATCATATAAACACAGTGATATCTTGATTGTTGACACATGAAGGAAAGGTTATCAGCCTTCTGCTTCAGGTACCAGTCCAGGGTAATATTGAATAAATATTAGAGTAAAAAATCACTACGAAATCTAAATACTAAAGAATCATATTTATTTGACTCTTTCCCCCCTGGCAATCGAACCCAGGACCTCCAACACGGTAGTCGAGCGTGCTGACCATTACAATACAGAGGCGGACAAACCTCCAAAAAAAATTTTATTTATTGATTTGGCGTTTAATTTGTAGAACTCCATTATTTATGTATTAATTTTAAATCAAACACGAACTTAGTAGACTCAAAAAATCTGTGTTTGATTTAAAATTAACACATAAACTATAAACAAAATATAACTATTATGTCAACCCGTGACATAATTGTTATATTACAATTATGTCAACCCTTATGATAAAGAGATTATAACAGACACATAATGGGACAGTCAGAGTAATACTTACACCGGGAACTTTTGAGAGTGTTCCAAAACTTGAGCAGTTTGCCAACAGAAGTATGGAGAATACAAGTGAGAGAATAGAAATAACCATAGAGAGAGAAATATCCTGGAACAAAAAAATAATCCTTATATTTGAGTAGTCCTACTTGCAAACCACATTAATGGTACGGCACAATAATTCTGGCAACTTGAACTATGACCCCAAGCGCCTGCGGGGCAATGTACGCGGAGAATGTTTATGTTTCAAGATCCAGCCCTTGTAGTAAGATTGATACAAAGGAGACGGCACAGACTTGTCATTGTACTGTCATGGCGACCTGTTGAATTAGCTGATTGCTTCCTAATAACGAGTTATTATTATCGATACCCGAGCCCCGTAATATAAATTAATAAAAATCAATAACTCGTATTTAAAACATACATCGTAAAGTTAATTTGATACCAAATCTGTAAGATTTCATGCAAGTAATTTTTCATCCCTGCAAGATCAAGTTACAAACCTCTCACAATATTCTTTACATCATTATCAGTAGGTACATTGTATCTTTACACACAGCACAGCCAAAACGCACATTTGATCACAAAAATGCCACCTATATAATGTCATTGTATTACTATAATAGTATTTTTCGATATCTCATCAAAGATGAAGAAGAATATGGAAGTCTGGGCATTTACGGGGCTTACGACCGTCATAGGCTGGTTTGAGTGATCACTTTACACACGTGTAACATTCACCAATTCTACCCATTATTGACAACCACACTACTCAAATTATTGGAAGTTCTATATATATATATGAACCAATTTAGAAACCTTGTTCATGAATCAATAGAACTTCACTAGAGACATCTATTGGTGAGATGTAAAGAAGCTTTTTATTAAGCAGAAACTCTTATATTAGTATGTGAGATCCGAATCCTGTATTATAATCACAATTATAATCCAGGATTCTAATCCTGGATTATAATCACAAGCCCCGTAAATGCCCAGACTTCCATATTCTTCTTCATCTTTGATGAGATATCGAAAAATAATATGAAAATAACTCCTGTAATTGGAGATAATCCAGATTTTGTGAACAAGTATTTGGACACACTCAAAATGTTGTAAATAAATTATCTGGTCAAATTATAAGCTTAATAATAAAAATGAAAATGGTATTTTCTGGCGTTTCTCATGTGTGTGATTATAATCCAGGATTCGGATCTCACATACTAATATAAGAGTTTCTGCTTAATAAAAAGCTTCTTTACATCTCACCAATAGATGTCTCTAGTGAAGTTCTATTGATTCATGAACAAGGTTTCTAAATTGGTTCATATATATATATAGAACTTCCAATAATTTGAGTAGTGTGGTTGTCAATAATGGGTAGAATTGGTGAATGTTACACGTGTGTAAAGTGATCACTCAAACCAGCCTATGACGGTCGTAAGCCCCGTAAATGCCCAGACTTCCATATTCTTCTTCATCTTTGATGAGATATCGAAAAATAATATGAAAATAACTCCTGTAATTGGAGATAATCCAGATTTTGTGAACAAGTATTTGGACACACTCAAAATGTTGTACTATAATAGTGTTTGCGGTTATATTTTGAACAAGTCATTATGTTAAAAAAAAATAGTTTTTCAGCCAATGGCAATCCGATTTAAGGCTTTTTTGAAAGATTTTAGAAAGTGAACTGTCGATCGGCATAGCGAGTTTTGCAAGAGTATTGATTTTTCTATTAAATTTTATTCCTAAGTTAACAAATTTTGGCAGATTATGTTCAATATGGACGTTAGTATTTTCAATTTTCTACCGATTGGAGCCATTGGCTAAAAAACTTAATTTTTAACATAATGTGGTTTGCAAGTCGATTACTCATTTGAAGTAATAACTTTTTTATTTTACATTTTATAGCTAAAAAAACTTTCATTATAAAATCACTATATATCACATTATAATTTCATTATAATGCTGACCGGTTTTCAAGGAAACAGCTTACCTTTTGAGTATAATAATTTTAAAAACTCAGTGCTGTTTTGACATTATTGTTTAATTTGTTTAGTGTGCTTAAAGTTATTTTTAATATTTATAAATAATTTTGTTTTACTCAATTATGAATGGAGCAATAATGTTTTTTTTTTGGAAAAACACTCAAATAAAATGATGTTTACATAAAATCAATAATAAATATTAAATATTATAATATTTCAAAACATTTAAATCAATGAGTCAGGTTGTGGACCTCAGACTTCTAATCTGAAGTTCGCAGGTAAAAACTGTACTAAATGTAGAAAAATTTAATAAATTTACTTAATTTTGTTTACTGACACATTGGTTATGGTGAAGATTGTTGAAGAAATGTAATTTGATGCAGGCGATATGAAAAAGAATGATGACAGAAAAGAATCAATAATATTTTTGTATTATAGTGATATAATGAGTAACGAAACACTTGTTTTTATACCACTTGAGTTTATTAATGACTACTAGTTTCAGAAGCTAAAATTCCATCGTCAGGTCTGAATAATAACTAAAATACAAAACTGTTCTATAAATAAGGAGAGGGGTAAGTTAGGGGGAGGGGGTTAGTCAAGGAGGGGACGGAGTTTGAAAATAAAGGAAAAATGGAAAGCAAAGGTGAAGAATTTTGAAACAATATATTATTAAATAAATTATTATTAGAATTTAGGTTTTTTTGCATTTTTAAATTTTCTAAATAATTTGTAATTTTGCCTTTATGTGGTACAAGGTATAATAATTTTAATTTATGAGAGTGGAATGAGTAATTTGTATCTATTATGTGATTTGCAAATTCCGAAAAATAATTACTACAAGATAATTATTATAATTACTAACAAGATAGTTATTAAAGTGATACTTAACCACTATACAGCAAAGCAAGACATGAAATTAGATGTATTAAGACATGTTTTTTTTGTATATGAAGTTGAAGGTTACCGAAATGCACAAAAATGTGCATACTGCCGCAACATAATGTTTCTGATACACACAAATATGTGCATACCATAAACAATCTGTCAATAACCAATTATATCACTAGTTATAAAAATTAGTTATCTTATGCATTTACCCACATGTATAAATGAGACACCTCCGCCAATGATATGTCCACCTCCGTAGTGTAGTGGTCAGCGCGTTTGGCTACCACGCTGGAGGTCCTGAGTTCGATTCCCAGGCAGTCAAAGTAAATATGGGTAATTTTCACTCCCATTTAATATCTGAACCTGAAGCGCAAGGCTGATTACATTTCCTTTGTGTATTTAATTAACGATCAAGATAACACTGCTTCTATTTGATGTAGTGCCCTATGCACCATTGGGTGCGGATAATGTAACAATAATTGTAATATACCGTACTGGTGGTCCCAGGTTCGATTGCCGGGGGGGAATGGTCAAATAAATATGATTTTTTAGTATTTAGATTTCATAGTGATTTTTTACTCTAATATTTATTCAATATACCCTGGACTGGTACCTGAAGCGGAAGGCTGATCCTTCATGTGTTAACGATCAAGATAACACTGCTTCTATATGATGTAGTGCCCTATGCACCATTGGGTGCAGATAAGGGTTAGAAAAAAAATGAGATATGAGATGTTGAAGTTAGTATGGTTGCATCTATAAAATGAATGTTACAAATAAAATGTAATTACCACTTTCACCCAAATATTAGGAAATCGTCTGGCTAATCCAAGTATGGAAGAAGCGTAAAGTAGAGCCACAATCACGCCACTGACGGCAGTCACTATCGGAAACACTATTTTCAGCCACGTGTTGGATATAGAGCATTCCTGTGCGGCGAGAGATATTATGGAGCCAACAAGAAGTAATATCTGGAAACCACACAAATTTATTGTAACTCATTGGTAGAATTCCATACTCAATTGTTAAGTAATATATCCAAAATTAAACATGGTTATTGGATTATATTCTACTTCTATAAACATTTTGTAGTCATACAGGAGAAAGTGACCAAGTGCATTTTTTACAAAAACGTGATTTTTGACCATATGATATCTTACTAGCTTAATATTGCACTGAAAAAAATCCCAAAGGATTTTAAAAATGGTATTTTCTGGCGTTTCTCATGTGTGTGATTATAATCCAGGATTCGGACCTCACATGCTAATATAAGAGTTTCTGCTTAGTAAAAAGCTTCTTTACATCTCACCAATAGATGTCTCTAGTGAAGTTCTAGTGATTCAAGAACAAGGTTTCTAAATTTCAAGTTATACCAGAAATTCTAAAATATTAAGTAAATCAGGGTAACAATAAGCCTTGAAAATCCTAAGAAAACTTTAAAGTTTATACTTAAAAAATTATACTAACTTTAAAGTTTAAAGTGTAAATAATCACCTATGAATCCATATCTATTTTTTCTAAAAAAAAACAAATCAATGAAGTTGCAACTTGTAAAATAAAATATACTTAAATGATGTCGCAATAAAAATGGAAACATGTCTTGTCGTGACTAGAATATTGATTAAATTGTAAAAGAGAACATTTATTTTTTAACACTTGAGTTGTATTTATTTTTAATGACTAGTTTCGGAAGCTACAGATGCTTCCAAAACTAGTCGTTGTTGAAAATAAATATAACCCGTGATAAAAAACAACTGTTCTCATTTACAATATAATCATGTCTTACCACAAAGTGAATGCCGAAACAATAAATAGACTTTTTACTATTTTTTTCGGACTTTTTGACAAGTTTAGTGTTTGTTTTCTTTTGCATAGAAGAATAATGCATTTATCAAAGTCATTAAAAATGTTTGCATCCTGTATACCACACTAGTCATTACGGAGTCCCAAGTCATCCACATTGCTTGAAAGTTTAAGCGCAATCATAATTGTAAAATAAGAAAAATATTACTTACTGTAGCCAGAAGTTTAAAAATACCAACAGGAGAAACTACAAAGCGATGACCTGAAAACCTCTTTTTTAAAGCCTCTTCAGGGGATACAGAAAATTGTCTGTTCATTTTAACATTCAGTTAATCCAACACGTACTAAACGCATTTCTAATATCTCAAAATAAGGTCAACAACTGTTTCTCAGCATTTTAAATACTTATGTATTGGTCACTGTTTTTCTATAAACTGAAATCAACATTTATAAACCCGATTTACTATCTTATCAGGAGATAATATAATATTTATAATTTAAGAGGCATATAATGTGGAATTTCTGATACATTTTTGAACACTTAATCATGTAAATAATCCTAGATTTTATGTAGGTATCGATTATAAAGAATTTGAACAAAGTTTGTAACTTGACCATTAAAAACAACAATATTCACATTACTCTTATCTTTATATATGTGAATATGTATCCACAGAGGACACATGTGATTGAATTATTTTTAAAAAAAGATAATAAATAGCGTCACACTTTTATACAAATATTTAAAAAATATATTTATATTTGAAGCACTAACTTTGTGATTTTCCATTTTATAATTAAAATGTAACTTTGTTTTAAAATCACTCAATCAATATAACTTAATTATAATGTCTACCGGTTTCGAAGCTTCTTTATCAAGACTGATTAATACTATATTAATATATGATATAATAAAATATTTATAGTGATTTTAAAACAAAGTTACATGTTAATTATAAAAAAAATCATTGCATCGTCGGTTTAAAACAATATTACTGAGAAACTATTTTGAACAATATTTTGTGAAAAGTCAATATCTTAAAATTAAAGTTAAAAAAATTATACTTAACTAAAATGTTGCATGCTAGTCCATCTCTGTAGTATAGTTGTTAACATACTTGGCATTAAGATGAGATTTAAGGTTCGATTCCTGGCGATGTGACTGTATATTCTTTTAATATATCGCTCACTCCTTTCAAGAACGTCATAAATCAAAAATCGTAAATTTTCAGTTGTGCATGCTTTTGGAATGCCCAGAAAATTTACTACATCCCAGCAAAAGGGGCATATTTTCAACTTAATATTTACCCGCTACAGGGCAGAAAGTGTTGTTTTTGCATTTTGAAGAAAAGGTATTGTTTAATTATTTTTTTAAATATACTAAATATTTTTCAAATGGAGAAAAAACCTTCAGTTTTTACCTAAAAAGATCTGTTGCACAGTAAAAAGTTCAATAAGTGGCTTGATATTTACTTTGAATACATTGTATTATATTTTTAAACTTTAAAAACGATCCCCTGAAAAATCAAGTTTTTTGAATTATGACGTTCTTGAAAGGAGTGAGCGATATGTCAATATTTGATGATATATTACTCTTACTGGTACTTGAACCACAATATTGATTCTTAGTTGCATGTAGCTTAAGGTGCATTACTGCAGTGCCCTTTGCACTATTGGGTGTGGATGTGGAACAAAGAAAAAATAATATGCTTTCTGATTTTTGTCAATATGTAGTGTAATCAAAGTCAAGATTTTGTGTTTAAAAAAAAACTTTATTTGTTCTCAATATCAAATTGGATTCATCATTGAAAATGAATATTTCAATAAAATAAGCACAAATGATACATTACATCTATATAATAAAATATCAGATAAGATGATATGGAAAAAATGCTAGAAAAATGTATCAATAAATATTTAAAAGCTAAGTTTTCCAAACAAGTTCTTACCTATACATAAAAATTATAAATTCTATGTACATCAATATAAAACTCTATTTGTAAATGGATACACTTATTCAAATAAAACATTTACTGACAGGAAAATATACAATTTGTGACAAGGAAAGAACCCGTTTTCTTTGGAAAATTATCATAAATTAGAACATCGAGGACACAATACAAAGTAAGCGAGTAGAAACATCGAAAATCAGACTGAGAAAGAGGAAACACAATCATTATATCCATCTTTGGCCACAAAAATATTATTTATACAAATCGACTAGAATTTCATCAAGTTTGGAAGAATACCTCCAAACTTACAAGATATAGGGCGTTTGTTCACTATACGGAATTTCGCCGTCCGGCACTTCAGTTAGCATGATAAATGGATGATCGGCTTGTGCTTTTGGCCGTCTTTCTTCGGATCGGTGCGCTTGATCGGTGCGTAATCACGCTAAACTGTCGTAGTCAGTTTTATTTTTTAAAACCGGACTGCCGGACAGTAAAATTCCAGGTAGTGCACAAGCCCCCATAATGAAATAAATTAATGTAATCCTTGAAATCACTGGAGTTTGTTTTATAAACAAATTACATTCATTGTTTACAAATTAATGTCTAACATATTCAGAACAAACGAGAAGATGATTCACTTACAAAATAGCTTACTTCAAGAATTATTTTAGAATCCCATTTTACCACAATATTTCAGAAAGGAATGCATCGAAATAACTACTAAATCCATTTCAAAAATGCACTTGAAAATTAGGTTAGGTCCCCACCAAAAGGCAACGAAGGAGACAATGGTATGTGTGTGTGAGGAGAATGAAACCATCCAGACTCCCGCACATCGCACTGTACGGCCAACCCCGAAGAGATGGGGATCGACAGCTGGGAATCGACATTGCAGGAGGCTTATTCCTCTTAAAAACAGGCCACCAAACAGAAGAAGAAGACTTGAAAATTACATCACTTGACACAATTTTATTTTTGTATATATATTTCGAATAGAAATGAAGCAAGCTATTTTCGCAAGTATCACCTTAATAATAAAATAATTCTGACATGGACTCATTTTCTTATTTATAAATGGACAATTCAATACCTTACAAATTAAGAAGAAATTACATATTTATATTTATAAACTGCATGGAATATATTAATACAAAGTATTCAAGAATATTAATAAATAAATATTAATTATATTATTGTTAATATCCAAATAAACAATGATCATCCGATGCCAAAAAGAGCAAGATAAAAAAATTGTCATACTAGTAGATAAAAAAAAACAACTACATTATCTCCGCTCTTATGAAAACATGTTAGATTAAAATTTCAAAAACTATTTTTTAATTATTGTGAATAGATATGTAAGATGCTATCTTTTTCATATAATCTCAACAATATTAAAACCAGTACAATATCTAAATATTGTCTTCAGACCATTTTCGAGTACAGCTAAACCAAACAGAAAACACACAAGTACAATAGGTACTACATACAGATACCTCTCAAAAACTCGGACAGATGTCTTTTAAATTCAACCAAACGTTACGGATCGATAAAACAAATCACAAAGTAGATTGAGAGTAAAATTAAATCTTAAAATATTGAGCAAGTAATGGCAGGAATAAAGAGTCAATCGGGAAATAAAATCGAGACACTCGGCCCCTTGAGTTCTCTCGGTCACTAGAAAACCATTCACACATTGGTCAAAGTCGTAATTAGCGGGAACTTTCTACTTTCATTGTTACGTCTAAAGTCTGATTATTTATTAAACATTATGCGGTTATAACTATATTATATCAGATAGTGATTGTTTGGAACTTTGTAAAGACGGGGTAATACCAAATTAGAGTTTACAACTATTAACATTAATCGGCAGTTATCAGTAAATTAAGTCGGTGTAGATATATTAACTAAAGTCTCGAGAGATGATATTTCGCTCACTCCTTTCAAGAATGTCATAAATCAAAAACTTGATTTTTTAGGAGAACGTTTTTGAAGTTTAAAAATATAATACAATGTATTAAAAATAAATATCAAGCCACTTATTGAACTTTTTACTGCGCAACAGATCTTTTTAGGTAAAACCAGAAGGTTTTTCACCATTTGAAAAATATTAAGTATATTTAAAAAAATAATTAAACAATGCCTTTTCTTCAAAATGCAAAAACAACACTTTCTGCCCTGTAGCTGGTAAATATTAAGTTAAAAATATGTCTCTTTTGCTGGGATATAGTACATTTTCTGGGCATTCCGAAAACATGCACAATTGAAAATTGACGATTTTTGATTTATGACGTTCTTGAAAGGAGTGAGCGATTTAATGCAAAGTTTGTTACCACTGTCTACTGGGGGAAAAGTAAGAAAATGTTTTATTAACGCACCATCGTTACATTCAGTTTGGCATTGTGTCACTAGATAATATGGAAGAATTAGAATATTCTCATTTGATATTACCCTATCGGACAGAATACATTTTCATGTATAGTTACGTAGACCGGGCTAACTTTATAAACTATTACCCTTTTGTCAGGATTACTTTTACATTGTATGTCGGAGGTACAGGTAGAGATCTGCTTATCTGGCCTCCGTACTGATGAGCTCTCAACTCGACTACCAATACGGAGTGGAATTAATTCAATAATCTTACCAACTAACTGTGCAATAATGTTACTACATATACAATACAGTCGGTATTTAGCTCATTTCAATCAAATTACATACAAAATGGAAAATTAAGAAAGTGAATTAAGGAAATTGCAGTAAAAGCTCGTAAATTCGAGAAGAATAAACAATTTAAAATATTTCAAATTTGCTAATAAAAGAAGAAACCCATTTTCTATGGAAAATGGGTATATGTACAGACTGATGTGCAATGATGATTCCAAAGTAATTGGTGTTTTTTGTTGACAATGTTACAAAGGTCTCAATGAAATCGGTCAACCCTTGAGTGAATATAAATTAATTTAATGTGTCGGGTTGTGGTCTCTCGAGTCAGAGTTTCGGTTTGAACCCACTCTACCACAATTTGATACCAATTTCTAATAATGAGCCGCTTAGGCTCACAGAAATAGTATGAAATGGAAGTATTTCTGAATAGTGTTTTTAGCCAGTATTCACAATATTCTGGAAAAGTCTTATGTACAAACATCATCAGAATTATGTAATATTTTGGAATTATTCCCAAATTTGGTTTAACAATGTTCAAATTAACGAGCTTCACTGAATAATAATAATATATTTAAATGCAAACCACATTCTCACTATACGGATTTTTTTTTTTATTTGTGCACATTTTACTATGTATAAAGAAATTCAAAACGGTATTTATAGATTCATGACATTGGATGAATTACATGATAAAAAAAAAACAATGACAGGAACGATTTTAAGAGAAATCACATTTTTAGTATATGGATTTTTTATACTTTGTGCACATTTTACCATATTTAAATAAACTCAGAATATGATTTATAGATTCATGGCATAGGATGAATTACATAAGAGATAAAAAACGAAAATCAGTAACAGGAATGATTTTACATATTTGTTAACAATGAAAGAAAATAATGGTATATATATGTATACATATTAAGTTTAAATAATAATAATAATAAAAAACTTTTATATCCATATTAAAAATAAATGAGGCTAACTCAATTGATAGATTACAGATTGAAAAACAAGGTTTGTTAATATTACAGTGCATGTATACAGCAATGCTTTTGGAGAATAAAAAAGATTTTTTTTATTGAAAGTTCAAAAAAATATAACTCTCAGTAGAAATATGTTTGTACTCTGTTTACAATATGGAAAAATAATACATATGTAAAAAATGCATTTATGACATTGTGTATTTGAAAGTGAGTTTAATCAAATAAGTAAAAACAATGCTGCACATTGCAAAGTAAAGCGTCATGTATACGAGGCCATCCGCAGCCTTTAAGACATACCACAAAGCCACTCCATTAAGATGGGCCATTGACAAAATGTATTCCAAGGTGACACGTTGCCAGTAAAAAAAAATAAGTTGGTTGCCTATTTAAATATTGCATTTATGCCAGACAATTTTTGCTATCTACTTAAATAAATCCTTGTGTATTTTGTTTGTCATAAAAATTAAGTATAAATATTAATAAAACATTTTGTAATCCTACAAAAATGTAATCCTTTTTTTTGTTGCTTTATAAGTAGAATTATATGAATATCCTCAAGTTTGCTTCCTGAGTTGTTGATTATTATTTTTTTAGAATTTGACCCCTTTCAAAAAAGGTTGGTAGCCCTTGGTCTATTCAATTGAGCTCTAGTGGGTACCTACTGGAGTGCTATGACAGGAACAATAGTGCAAAATTTATTTGAAACTGGTTGATTAGTGTTACCAACTGGATGGAGTGCAAATTGGCATATATGTGATTTTGCTAGAAAGTGACAGAAGCGTGGTAGAAAGAGGAAGAGATCTCCGCACAGCTGTCATTTTTACATTTCCATTTTGGCTTCGCATTTTTATCTAATGCCTTCCAGATGAGATTTTAATAGATCCGCGTGTAACTAGTAAATGAAATGTCCTATTAACTGGCTAGGAATGTGTTTCCGAAAGGCCAATAGACAACCGGATCCAGTGCGGAAGTAGTGGGGGAAGCTACAAGATCGGAAACATAGAAAGAGTAAAATGGAAAACTTTATTGGCTAGGAGAAGAAACCAGTAGCCTTACTAGGTGGAGTGGCTAAGTGGAATTGGCTCGTAGAAATGATGCGTTAAGGATGAAATCAAGTAAATTGCAGATAATTTTAATGGCCGTAATATTTATAGATATTTGCGTAACTAAGTTCTACAATACAATCTTCACAAAAACAACAAATACGTATATTAAATATGTATGTAATTGTGCTGCAAAGTAGATTACTTCTAAACTTCTACTTGAACACTTTAATGAACCTTTGGGATTTACAAAAGGTATTGGAGACCCTTAAAATTAACTTTGTTTTTATAAAAATATACTTTGAAATAGCTATCAACAAAATGTGACTAGATTCAATAACTAGAATGTACGAGATCATCAAAATATCAATTTACACTAATTTTGTCAAGTGTAAACATTACATTAAAGGCAAAGTAAACTTAACTTAACTACATGTTTCCTTCAAATCAGTACATGGGCATAAAGGTGAAGACTGACCGGAGCATTTTGTCGTAACGTGTTACGTTACGATGCCAGCATTCAGGCAGTCAGTACACCGAGCCGAGCGCTCCATAGTTTCGGATGCTCAGTGATGCTCGCCGCGAGCGATGTTACGACGAAATGCTCCGGTCAGTCTCCGCCTTAAGATGTAAATAAATTAACTCCTAACAAATCAATAATAGTGATAAAAAATCAATTATTTATTAATATCACTGTGTTTTCAAATTACAACAAAAAATCTGAGATCATCTCTCAAATATTTTATTGCATAGGTCAAAATTATCACAAAATTAGGAATGGTTAAAACATAATGAACCGACTGTCAAAACGTCGGTTTACGAGCAAATTAAGAGTGAATAAGGTATTTCAGCTTTCTAAGAATAAAAAGGTATATAAAAAGAAATCAGTTTTGTCTAGAAAAATACAGATTTGAGAAATAAGTCTACCAACGACATAGCAATAACGCTTTATTTGGCATTCTCCACACCAAATTACCTCGTGGATAAATTGTGATTTAGAATGTGGCAGTGTATACAGTATACCCCATCAAGTGACGCCAATGGCCAATTAGAAAAATATATGTATTTTCTACAAGGGATGTTGGAGCTCTACAAGGATAGATAAGAATTATTTTATGAATTGCGTTACGTTTCAAATATATATGATCTCTATATGCGGTGTCGTGGTATGTGTACAATATTTATCAATTTATGGAATGTTGTCGAAATTTCAGGGAGTATGTAAATATTTGTGTATGAAACTGGGATGTTGAAAATTTTTATCAGAGTATTTTTTTTTTAATTACCTAACATCCAAGTGACTGAAATCTAGCTACGGCTTATGCAACACTGCTTATCATGACCCTACTCAGGCTTCAACATTTTAAGTTTCATAGCCTATGCCTACTCGTGAGTGGATTTACTCTTTATGTTTAAAGTTACTATAATTTCATGTAATTCATGAGTTAAAATTCTAGGCAAAAACACTCGCTGTCAGAGTAAACTGCAGGAAGTGATTTTATCAAAATATATAGAGATGAAATGGGAGTTTGATATATTGTTGTAAAAAGCGGGAAAACATTATATTTATTTCATTAACCAGAAATTATTGCTGACTTTGCCATTGTTTACAGTTCCAGTCTCTTTCCATTTCTGTATCTTTTCGGTTTTGTTTTTCTTAAAGCAAATTCATAAAATAATTCTTTTTCCAGAAGAAAAATTAAACCACAATTGACCACACAAAGTAAACACAAGCAGACACGGTAATTAACTCTGTAACATTTGTATCAAGGTCGCCGTTGTTCCTAATTAATTGTAAATCCGTCGGATGTACTAACATCACTACCACAAGGTCACCAAAAGTCAATGGAAGATTAGACTACAGTCCCCAACCGCTGTATCACCACTATTCAAGGTTCATATGCACTAAACGTTACTTTACACTAGACGTGGGCACTGTCCGGCGCACTGTCCCCGCTAGGAATTGGTTAACTGCTTATCTAACATCTAATGCGGTCATCTCGCCCCATCTTCGTGAATAAGATGACACTAACTATGCTCTACCAGCACAAAGTTACTACAGAACACTCACCGTATAACCATTTCACCACATTTAAGAGAGACACAGATAATACACAAATTAACTAAATATTTTTCATACGTAAATGACCAGCTATGTTTAAGAAGAAAATTAATATACCATACTTTTACATAGCTAGAGTATATGAAACCTCGAGTTATGAACACCCAAGATTACGAATAATTCAGACTATGGACAAGAATCCCAATGTAAAAATGCTTCAGAATTCGGGGTAACAAACTAACCCGGAATTCCGCTTGCAAACTGAGATCTAGATTTTTGTTAATAGCCCAAATTGATTGTAACTCGAGGTTCGACTGTAGTCGAATGCTGTAATTTTAAAATAAAGCAAAAATAATATTTTTACAAGAGAGAAAAATGTATCTCTTGCAAGAAAAAATAAAAATAAATAGATGATGCATGTTATTTTCTAAATTAATACTCTACTCAGATTCAGCAATCGAAACTCAAAGTATATGCAATTTGGAGTGAGGATTTTAACACCGATCGGTGTAATTAGATGGATAGAATCACTCAATCATTTGATCATTTTGTGACATATGTTTCCATGTTCACAACAATGTTATCAAGTACAGAATGACGTGAACCTCGAAACACGTGCCAGAAAATATCAAGAAATTTATGCTTAAATAACAAGTACTTCCAAAGCAATTGCGAGATTATATATTTGACTATTTTATGGTTGCTTTTGAACACCTTGGCTAGCTCTGCTTGTTAGTCATGTCCATCATGATCACATAATTATGGGCATGACTAACCAGCCGATGACAAGTGGAAACAGCTGAAGTGCAATTCGTAATAATACAGGCCTTTGTATTTATATCATAAATTTTCATTTGCAAAATTCGCTCATCGAAAAACAACATTTAACCTTAGATTACGGGACATTCGTAAAATTTACAACGGACATCCAATCTGTGGGGAGCATCGAGGCAACGCCTGTAAAAAATGTAGTGACAACTAGCGCGTATTTTAGTTTTTTACCGATATTTTATGTTTGTATTCTATATATAAAGCTCTCAAAAAACATGTTGCACTTATTTTTAAATGTTTTTAGTAAATGTTTTTGGTAAAATGTAAATTTTTTTATCGTTATAAATTTTACCATAGTCCTGTACTATGGTACACTGAAAAAAGTCCCGTGGCCTAGGGTTTGGCGATAAACTGTATCATAATTTTCAGGATTTCTTATTGAGCAACGATAATAAAAACACATTTTTTCCACAGCTTCACCAGTTAATCAAATGTATTGGTGGTATACAGACCGCAAGGTCCCTGATGGGAAACAATTATTTTTTTACATAATTTAACTATCATTTGAAGTGTTGGTTAATATTTTAATGAAAAAGACATCTTCATCTATGTTGAGAATGTTCATCTATGCCAAAAATGTAAAAATAAGTGGAGAAAATCTAGATTTGTGAACAAGTATTGGACACGCTCAAAGAGTGTATCCAAATACTTCTTCACAAATCAAAGTGTTGAGTGTTGTCTGAGTGTTGTTCAAAGTGACGAAAATGCTACATTGAACATTAACAGCAACCATAATACCGTCAAATATGATCAGCAAACAAATAATCAAATAAAAAAGGAATGAGTTTTGAATCTGAAATCACTTTGATTTGGAAAGGAGATCAGTGTAATGTAAAGGCGAAGGTAAGACGGTGAAAAGGTTTAAATCTCCCGGCGGAGAGTGGAGAGTGGTAGATCACTATAAGGGTGCCTTGGAGCTGCAGGGCACGGGGTCGGGCTCGCAGGGCACGGGCAGGTAGGCGGCGCGCGGCGGGGGCGACTCGGGCGGCGAGGGCGTGCCCGAGGGGCTGGCGCCCAGCAGCGCCCCGTCGGGCACGGGCGGGCGCCGGTAGCAGTACACCAGCGCCGTCAGCCCGCTGCACAGCCCGCCCACCAGACCAAACGACTGCACAGTAAAACGTATTAATTAAATATATATCTACATATAAATACATTAATTTACCGATTCGTAAACATAATTAGAGTTTTTTTTTTGCAGATACCCACCAAGCCACCATATGCGTCTTGTCGGTGGAGTTCTTTTTACATATATTTTATTCAAATAGATGGGGTAAGGAACCACTTTACTGACAAATTGTTGTCAGGTGGTTTTTTTATCAACCCCGACTCTAATTATACTCAGACATACTGCCGCTCGACCCTTAGTATACTAATTACAAGTAACCGCAAACCCAATTCCGATCAAACAGAAAATTTATAAGTGTCAAGCGCTCTCTACCAAAAGTATGTAAAAGATTCTTTTAAGCATTTCCCACAAGAAAGAGAAAAATTGACGTATTTGGAATGTGGTGTTATAGACGTATGCTCCGAATCCCATGGAAAGCTAGACGCACGAACAAGTCCATTCGCAGCCTGGAGGGAAAGAGGGGGAGAAGAAGATCCCCCTTACGACAGACGAAGTTAACACAGCTGCAAACACCTCGGTGGTTGGAGCGCTACGTGCAGCGCAGACAAGGGATAACTAGAGAAGAGTCATTGTTTCGACAAGGATCACAATCCTCACTAATGAGAAGTGAGAGGGAGAAGATCTGTATATAACTCTGGAGAACCATTATAAGAACTGAATAAAAAATTAATGAAATTAGGAGTAAAATTACAATACTTACAGATGAAGCTATGAGCATGTTGGTGGAGTCCACAGGAACCCACCAGTACTTGTCACTCACTACGGCTTCCAGGGATATAGAAGCTGCTATCAAGTACATTACCCCCACGCATATGTACAGCCACGCATTCTGCGGGGAAAAGCAAAATATCATATTTTGTATATTAAAAAGAATGTTAACTTGTGGTATCGTAATATAACACTCTCCTTATCATTCATCATTTACTTTGTGTAATACCACTTTAATAAACACTAATTCATGACTACCGGTTTCTAAATAATTATTCCATCATCAGGTCATTACAATAAAATTATTACGGGCTGACATTTGTACAAAAAAAATATATTATAATTACCTAATAATAAAATGACAAAAAATTTTAATAAAAAAAAATATATAAAAAAAATTTGATATCTCAACACAGATGAAGAAGAATATGAAAGTCTGAGAATTTACAGAGGTTTGCGACCTGTCATAGGTTGGTCAAGTGAGAGTCTCCAGCACCTGTTAATAGAGGGAACGATCGAGGGAACAAACGCCAGAGGATGCCCATGGCGCAAATATCTTTGCGACTTACGAGGATATGGACTATTCAACGTATGAGGAGCTGAAGAGGGTTTCACATAATAGACCAGAATGGCGAAGGAAGTGTCATTTCTTGCTGCAAAACACTCCACAGGATTGAGACCACAGAAGTAAGATATCATATGGGTATAATTTATATTTGAAGCACTAACTTTGTGATTTCCCATTTTATAATTAAAACATAACTTTGTTTTAAAATCACTATAAATATTTCATTGTAACTTAATTATAATGTCTACTGGTTTTGAAGCTAGCCGCGGTCTTGAAAAAGAAGCGATTAGCTTCGAAACTGGTAGAAATTATAATAAAATATTTATAGTGATTTTAAAACAAAGTTATATTTTAATTATATCATATCGCTCACTCCTTTCAAGAACGTCATAAATCAAAAATTGTCAATTTTCAGTTGTGCGTGTTTTCGGAATGCCCAGAAAATGTACTATATCCCAGCAAAAGAGGCATATTTTTAACTTAATATTTACCCGCTACAGGGCAGAAAGTTTTGATTTTGCATTTTGAAGAAAAGGTATAGTTTAATTATTTTTTCAAATAAACTAAATATTTTTCAAGTGGGGAAAAAACCTTCAGGTTTTACTTAAAAAGATCTGTTGCACAGTTAAAAGTTCAGTAAGTGGCTTGATATTCACTTTTAATACATTTTTAAACATATTTTTAAACTTTAAAAATGTTCTACTGAAAAATCAAGTTTTTTGATTTATGACGTTGTTGAAAGGAGTGAGTGAAATGTGAATGGGAGAATAGAGCTAGACTGGCCAAGAAAGATTAAAACGAGGTCTGTTTGTCTCAAAAGCCGACATAATAGTATGACTAGATGTATGGGTATAGAGGAAGCTAGGAGTGTTTTTATTTATTTATGACGTTCTTGAAAGGTGTGAGCGATATGGGGATTGTTTTGCTTGAACCTTGATTCACACGGTCCGTTCCATTTGGCGCACTCACCAGCTTGGCCCAGTTGAAGGGGAAGAGGTGCACCAGGCGAGAGATGTCGAGGAACAGCAGCGCGGCGCTCGCCATCAGGGAGAAGAGCGCTGTGGCCAGCAGCAGGCGAAGGCGGCCGGCCGCCGGCAGCAGCCACAGCTGCGAGCCCCCCGCACCATACTCCAGGCACACGCAACACAAAGAGGCCACCTGGAATTAAACCGACACTCCAACATCTAACTAAAAACTATATTAAAAAAATATATAAAAAATAAAGTGAATAGGAAGAGGGGTACCACAGATATACAGCAGGACCTCTATAATCTGAATGGACATTTAGGAATATTCACATTTTTCCTGTTTTTAAATCACATTTTCATATGGTGTGCAAAATACAGTTGTCCGCCTCTGTGGTGTAATGGTTAGCGTGTTTAGCTACCGTGCTGGAGGTCTCGGGTTCGATTCCCAAGGGGGGTGAAAATAAATATTAGTGATTTTACACTGTAATATTTATTTAATATTACCCTGGACTGGTTCCTGAAGCGCAAGAGTGATCACCTTGCCCTTATGTAAGTAATGATCAAGATAACACTGCGTCAATTCGATGCAGTGCCCTATGCACCATTGGGTGCGGATAAGGTTATAACTACAAAATACATATCACCGGTGCACGCGGAAGTTTTTAGCACCGAAAGGGAAGGGTTAAAAATAGAGGCTTTGTGGGTTATTGCTTTTTTAACAGTATCATGTTCGAATGGATAAAATTAAGGAAGGTGTGTTGAGATGGTTTAGGCATGGCATAAGTGAAGAAAGAACGATAAATCAAATTTATGTGGCGAACGTGGTTGGACATAGGAGCCGAGGAAGACCTACGTAACTTGGCATGATCAAGTATTTATTTCAAATACTTGAGTGGTCAGATCAGTATTCGGAATAATCATCTGGTATGTATGTAGTATGAGGTACTACCACCAATCAAAGGAAGAAGGCACCTACTCGCAACTATCTCCAAGAGACGCGCCGAATGGATCGGTCACGTGTTGAGACAAGAGGGTTTCCTGCGCATAATAATAGAGGGGATGATAAAGGGAATAAACGCCAGAGAACGCTAACGCCACCAATACTTAGGTGACTTATACGAGGACATGTGCTGCTCGACATATGGGTAGTGTAATGGCCAACGGGTATATCTGTAAAATTTTTCATTTTCTAAATTTGTTCCACAAAATGTCTAAAATAGTGTATTCCATAATCTGCCAAAAGGATAAAGCTGTAGTTCCAATACTTATTTAGTTTTATTAAGATATGTACATATGCCATCCGAACAAAATATTTAATTTCACAAGTTTGTTCTTGCTCTCCTGTAAAATTTGGTCTGAGACAGATATACCCCTTTGCCTTTACGCTACCGATATGAGGAGCTGAAGAGGGTTTCGGAAAATAGACCGAAATGGCGAAAGAGATGTCATTGCTGCTACAGACCAATCCACAGGATTGAGATCAGAGAGAGATGTATGTAGAGATGCATGAATGCAGAAGAGGTTTAGAATGTTTGCAAAGACAGAGTGGTGTGGAGTTCTATTCTCTCTGCCCATCCCGGTGACGGTTAGTTGAGGAGAGTGACGAGAAGGGTGCAGAGGCAGACTCACGGCGACGAGCAGCCGCAGGGCGCCCACGCTGGTGAGCAGGTGCGCGGCGTGGCAGTAGAGCGGCGCGACGCGCGCGGGCGGCGGCGGCGGCGTGCGCCGGTAGTGCGGGTGGCTGTCCCACGAGTGCACGGACTGGCCCGTCTGGCTGCCCGCGATCTCGAAGTCCTGCGCCTCCGGGGGCGGCCGCTCCAGCCCGCGCAGCTCCTCCAGCAGCAGCTCCACCTCGTCGGCCGCGTACAGCTCGCTCACCGAGCGCCCGCCCTCCATCGCCTCACCGCGCGCCCCCCGACCATCTCATGCTGCCTGATCTCCCTGAGGAACAACATCACAAGCACTTCTAGTAGAGCAAACAACATTATCCAGTTTACACAATTATTTCTAATACAGTGAAACCTCTATCTATCGTTCCTCGAATAATGGTTTTCCCGGATGTGTCGTTTATTTCTTCTATCCCGACTAAATTTCATACTAAACTAAACCGCATCGATCGTTTCTCTATCACCATTTACCGCATTTATCGTTCTAATTAAGCTGCATATTTGATACAGTCTGTTTTTTTACATTATTTCCAATTTTCTTACATTCAACAGCAACGTATAGGATAGAAACTATCGAAAGCTTGTGTAACCGATAGCAGGAGAGGTCGATTTTGATATTGGAGCCGCTGCCTGTACCTGCATTTTCAAAAGCGTGCACACTCTTTGAAAGAAAACTTTTTACAACGCACATTCAATAACCGATGCTAAAAAAAATACTATTTGCAAAGCCAAAAATATACTATTGACTTACGAGAAAAAAACTTAAAAAACAAAAGTATTTTTTTAAAGTCTATTCAGGTTTGTATTTTTTTTTAATAAATACATTTGCATCTGAAACATGTATACTTCTTAGAATTTTAGCCTACGAATGGTTATTGGGAGATTGGGAGGACAGTATCTTTACTCGGTCGTATCTATTTGCGTATTGACCTCTTAATCCCGCATTCATTGTTTTCCCACATTCATAGTTTATTTTAATAGGTCCCTTTAAAAACGATAGATAGAGGTTTCACTGTATTTTGAATATATTCAAATCTAATTGTTGGGTAATATATCCAAAATTAAACAAGGTTTAATTATATGTACTCATTATATGTACTCCTAGACCTAATAATAGCAATTATAGTTAGTATATAAGGACATTTTGCAAATATTTTTGGTCAGTGTTTGATAATGTCTTAATAAGACGAGACGCATCACGTATTAGCATATACATAAATAAATGTAGAATTCAATCCAATAAACCTTGTTTAATTTTGGATATATTACCCAACAATTCAATATGGAATTCTACCAACAGTCTGCAGTTACAATAAATATTCAAATCTGCTTACAAAAATGGGTTTGCCTACTTAGGAGTTATTTATATTAATGTAAATAAAACTATAATAAATAAAGTACATACATATTTTTAAAAAATCTTTAAACTTTACAGTGAAAATAATCATTTTTTCTGTGGTTTTGAAAAACCATATGGATGTTTAAAATATGAAAAGGAAATTAAAAAAACTGCCACTTGATTCGAAATTTGTAATTTAAAAATATAAGAAAAGAACATTTTGAAAGAATTATTTCATTAGTATTAAACATGACATAAAATTTACTGAAAAACAAATAATAGTAGAGTACCAATGATAATAACTTGTTAGGCATACAAAAAACTACTGATATTATGCATTATGGCATCTGTATCTTGTGCTTTCAGGATATTATATCGAGAGTTATAAAATTGATGTGTGAACTTAAAAACAAAATCTGTTGCACTAAATTAATGTTACATTTTCTCGTAATACTATCGTATAATTTAAGAAAATCACTACTACTACTACTACTACTACCATCACGCCGTTTCCCCGCAGGGGTAGGCAGAGAGGATGGAACGCCACACTCTTCTGTCCTGACATACACTCCTAGCCTCCTTCACATCCATACATCTAGTCATACATGCCCTCCGATTACGCAGACTTTTGACACCGCCAGATTTCAGGTTCAAGAAAATCACGGTTAGTTCAAACCCAGACACAAGTATCATAGGAAAATATTGTTTAACTATATTCGCGTTATTTAAATAAACGCAGGGAAATGTAACAAAACGGTGTCAACTACCACTAGGTTATTTTAATATTTAAAGACAATCTATAATGATTCTAAAACACAATTATAAAAGCATTATAAATACTCGATCAAATAAATGCAAGCCAGATACACCGAACAGTGACATATTTATAAATATTGTGAAAAATTGATTACTTAAATAAAAACAAATTTTGTGCCATTTATGACACTATGTTCATTGAATGCGTTTTAAGAATAAAAATACCCAAATATAACTCGAAGCCATTTCTAAAATTCAAAGTAATGCTTACGTTTGTTTTCCAAAATTCGATGAATTCAGCAATATAAAGCAAAAAAACATTTCATAAAACAATTTCTGCGACAGAATTCCGCCATGTTTACATGCCTTTCATAACATAGATAACAATGAGCGTTTGACGTTTCTTGGGACTTCCGGAAATTATTGTCTATGATTTTTCAAATCCTGGCAACAGTGGATTTAGAGATGTGTTTTTTCGGATTTTTTTAAATTACCTTACGTCCAAGTGATTCGGTACCTTACGTCAAGTAACTACGGCTTATGCAACACCGTTTATCATGACTACTCCATAGACTTTTTATGTTGTAAAGTCTGTCCCTACTCGTGAGTGGATTTACTCATTATGTTTAAAGTTACTATTATTTCATGTAATTCATGAGTGAAAATTCTAGGCAAAAATACTCGCTATCTCGCTAGAAGTATGAGTTTATACATTTTATTGATTCTAAGTTAGCAGTGAAGTTACTTGGGTGTATGATTTTAATTCCATGATTTTACTTAGGATGTGAGTTTACTTACGTACTTATGTAATATAAATAATATCCTTACAATACGCCTAATAATATCATATACTAAACATATCTCTACACTAGTTCTTATAACTACGTAGCGACCTTAGCGGGGGAGTGGGGTCGGACTCGACGGGAGGGGGGGGATGGTTGTAGTAGTGCATAGGGTTGGTGTGCTTTTTCGGACATCAATTGTAGATATATATATTTTTTTAAACACGTTTGTTTTATTCTGTCAAGGATGACGAAGCTTTTGGAGCCTGTGTGCCATTATTTTTTCAATTTACCATGTCACGCCGTTTCTCCGTAAGGGTAGGCAGAGAGAATAGAATGCCGTACCAATCTGTCTTCACTTCTATGCATCTCCTCACACATACCCGCTTTGTATATATTATTTCGACTCCTAACCTGATCACTTTCAAGTGTTTTAATCTTTCTTTAATTCTATTACCAACCACATTCACCTCATAAATTTGTTTTATAATTCTTTTCAAAACATCTCAAAATACCTTTTTAATTTAATTAAGAAAAGTATTTTGATACCAAAATAGCTGTGTTTTCTTTACTTTTATACGTTTCATTATCAAATAACGTTTTGCCACATATTCATCTGAGAGAACGCATTTCGTCTGAATTGTCTACTTTCATCCTTTTGCTAACTCTATGCTTAATGTACGTAGGTACTAAAACACCATAGATTTTTTATTCATTCATTATATTATTCTAGTGTCTTTGAGTTGGTGTACATAATAGGTAGTCTGTGGTCCGTGTTTGGTTTTATTTTCGTTATTTTTCTTTATTGTGACATTTTCAATTAATAAATATTACATATTTTTGAAATCCGTTATCAATCAAGTATTTGTATAATATATTTGAAATAGTAAGGATTTCTAAACATTCATACATTTTTATTAACGAATGTCGGATTGATCCTATGACTGCTTTTTTTCTTGAATTTTCTTGAATTTTATTTGATTAATTAATTAAAAAAATCTTTAAAAACATTCCTTTTATAAAGCAGCTTTCGCAAAGCGATATTTTTATTTGTTTCCTAATTCTATTACGTTAAAACTAAATAAATACTAATTGTATATAATTATAATTCATAATGTTCCCAAAGAAATTAACTAATAATATTTAAACGTAAACTGCTGGATAAAAGAAAATAAATAATTAAATTGCGTACATAGTTTACCAAAATAAACATTGAAAATGTTATTTAAACACATTATTTGATTTGTTTTACTAAAGTATTCAATTCATACACGCCTTGGCTATTTGCCATTGGCCTAGATACTGCACCTAAACGACTTACTTATGCAGATGCGTGTCCTTATGCACATATTTGCATTGCCGTATGACGTAATATTTATTTACTATACTGCAATATAATTTATCTTATTATTTTAATGTTTTTAAATCGTTCAACTTGTAAATCCAGTGTGATTTTCTTCCATCTTTCAGGTAATTAATAGAATCCTTTCTTATAAAACACCTGACGAGTGGAAAATCGATGCAAGTGCCTTATAAAATACTCAATTTGTCATTAAAAAACAAGTGAAGGTAAAAATAAATTTCATGGTATTTCATTGGCTGCTATCTTTACGTCTTTTAAGTTACCAACATTATTAGTGCAATATTTTGCATGCCTTTTCATGATTTTACATAATTTTTAATATGAATAAAATGTAATTTCATTATTATTGATGGCTGAACATGATCACCATTTTCTTTGTTCAAAAATTAAAACTTTTTGAAGTCAGACTTCTTAGTCGGCGATAATCGATAATTGGATGAAAATTGAAGGTAAAATTTCAAGGACGCGTCACGTTTAGTAGGCATATTTTGTTACATAAGAGAGAAAAAATACATGCATTCTGACGCCATGGCACAAAAGAGAGTGACGTATACACAACCGCACAAAGTGAATAAAGTAATGGCGTGCGTGTCAGATGTTATATATGAACAGCTTAGATTCCACGCGTTGTGTATATAATATTTATCATTGTGTTTTATCAATCCCAACTAATCAACAACATGATCCGGAACTACAATAGATACAATTTTTTAAGACATTGGAACAAGGGATGTTAATTTTTTTGTGTAATTTTTTTTTTTTCAACAGATATATGAAAATATACAATGAATGTCAATTGTATCATATGCAGTGATCTCTTCATCCCTTCTGATTCTATATATGCCACGCGCTGCGGTCATGCATTTCACCAAACTTGCCTGTTACAATGGATGGAAAGGTATTTTTAAAAATATACATTTTCGGCACCCGCAAGTTTTCCGCGCTCCATAGTGTAGTGGTTAGTGTGCTAGGCTACCATGCTAGAGGTCTCGGGTTCGATTCCCAGGGGGGATCAAATGAATATAAGTGATTCACTCTAATATTTATTCAATATTACCCTGGATTGGTATCTGAAGCGGAGGGCTGATCACCTTTCCTTCATGTGTAAATGATCAAGATAACACTGCGTTTATATGATGCAGTGCCCTATGCACCATTGGGGTGCGGATAAGGGTTTAACGAGAGAGGGGAAGGGTAAATTTTAGTACCATCGCTTCCAGCGCCATGTCACATGAGATGCCTCCCTTGGATGACCTAGATGCCCTCTTTGGACGTCGTAGGCACCACACATGATTTGGTCCCTTGATTTTGTTATTAAATTGAAAATAAGAAAAATTATACTTTTGTTTTGGTTTCAATATTTTACTCAATCTTCTTCTTTTTGTAGATCCTAGGGATCTGTTTGTGCCTCCGCATGTCGCTCTTGGGATGTTGACTCCCAGCTGTCTTTCCATATTTTCGGAGGTCTGCCTGGGGGTCTGCGTCCTTCAGGGATTCCTTGAAGGGCGATACGTGGAAGTCTGTCTTCTGTCATTCTGTTAATATGTTCATTCCAGTATCGCCTTCGTTGTTGTCCCCACCTCACAATATCCTCAGTCTTACACATGTCGGTATTTCTTACTCGGTCTCGCAATGTGTTTCCGGTTATGGATCGGAGTGTCTTCATCTCGGAGGTTCAAAGTCGAGATTTTGTTCTAGAAGTATCTGCTCTTGCCTCAATCCCATAAGTGGCTATCGGTCGAACACATGTTTTGTATATTTTCATTTTACTTTCTTTTCTCGTGTGTTTGTTCCTTCACACCGAGTTTCTGAGGCATCCTGATATAACTGCAGCTTTGTTTATTTGTTTGAGTCTCACCATATAGATCACCGTAGCTACTGATGTCAACTCCGAGATACTCTCATCACCTGTTCAACAGTTCTGTTGTTTACAACTAATTTGCATCTAACTGGTCTCTCTGGCATCTCTTTGATATGGTCACGCTTGTAGTCTTGTCAATGGATATCGTCATGTTGATCTTTTCCAATGTCAAGTGGAGCTTGAGGAGCATTCTTTGGAGGTCGTCTTCGGATTCTGCTATAATGATGGCATCATCGGCGCAGCAGATATTGCTGATTCTTACTCTCACTCATCTGCCGTTATTAATTCCATCCTTATTCTATTTCCAGATCAAAAACTTGTCCACAGTGCAGAGCCAAAACAACTGAGAAAAATGTATTTCGGATGTATTTTAATTTCCTAAATTCGGATGGGATTACACTGGATGCTGTGTCACTACAGGCCAAACTAGATAATGTCGAGTTCAATTTAAAAGAAAGGGAAAAGGATCTTTTCAATAAAAAGGAAGAGATCCAAACTTTGCAAAAATTGTGTGTGAAATCAGAGTAAGTTCAAATTTGATGATCTATTAACCTTTCACTCCCGGTGATATGTATTTATTACAATTCGACTTTAAAAATAAGATTATCAACACAAAATATAATAGATGCGGGCTCAGAACTTTTGTATTCCTCCGTAATATAATTACGCATTACATACATATTATAATTATTAGTATTATTCATTTGCAGCGATGAAAATAAATAACGTGCCGTGCTTTGCGTACACCCGCACGTCGTACCGTGCGCGCAGGTCATATCTCTACGCCAGCTATTGCGGCTACTTGCGATGTAATTTTTTTTCGTTTTCAGATACTAACCAGAGCTAACATTACAAAATTGTTACATTTTAACTTCAACTATAATAGAATATTCACATTTTTCCAGTTTTTAAATCACATTTTCATATGGTGTACAAAATACATACCACCGTTGAACGCTGCAATTTTTAGCACCGTAAGAAAAAGGTTAATTTAGTTATTTCTTATAACTTACAATCTATCAACAAATACTAGACATTAAATAAATCTGAATTATTACCAGTTTTAAAAATGGCAATTCTGAATCATTGAAATTAATCGATTAAGCAACCATTTTGTGTAAGTAGTTTGTTTTGTGATTGTTAATTTAAGAATTTTATTTACGTCAATTGATTCTGTGATTTGTGGATTTCTAAAAAGAAATCCTAAAAATTATTAATACGAAAAGTCGGAAACTTCAGCATTTTGAAACAATGAAAGTCATAGAAATGAATAATATGACAGTGACTAAAGTCTCCCAACTACTAAAAAATAAGAAACATCTTCTACCCCCTTTCATCCCTAAACGTGCCAAAGGCGTAATTCTAAAATCTATACTTATCTTCACATAAAGTGTTTGATAATAATGCTGAATGCATCAAAACGCATCTCACAATAGATTTTTAAGGAGTAGTAAAAATAAAAATTACGAATTTAATTGAGAAATTAAATATAATTATCTCATAAACATATGCTATAATAAGAACTACACCAACACCCTTGACAGATTAAAATTTAATCAACAATCGCAAAATATACAACTCGTAGAAAGTCACAATATGTTCTAATGATTTTTGAGTTCCATCGGAAATGACCGCTGCGTCGATGTAATCAAAATCAGTTGTAGCTCCGATTGATTCAATTTCACCTTCTTTTGACAACATATATTGTATAATATTTATGTCATTTTAGAGGAACACTGTCCAATCTCAATGAAAAGTTGAAAACAAAGAAAATTGCCATCACAGGATTAAAAGAACAAATAGAATACCTGAAAGTAGACTGTGAACAAGTCACGCAGCTACGAGAAAAGAATGAAAAGTTACAAAAGAATTTGGATCTGCTGAAAGGGTATATTTTTTCTAAATTAATATTTCTTTGTATATTGCAATTCTATCATCATGCATGGTTTAAAAAAAAGTTAAGCATTTCCAGACAATTTCAAAAGGTGTGACATCACAATATATGTAAGCTGTAAAAATATATTTGTGTAAAATTAACTTAAAACAGCCATATTTAAAAACACATTTAGAAATACTCAATAAACATTGTAAAAAAGAATATACAGTAGAATCGGGATATTACGAAATCCAAGGGACCAAAAAATATTAATTTGTAATAACTAATTCCCTCATGTAACAAAGAAATTTTAAAAATCATACTAGTTATGTACATATATGCTTTCCACATTGTAACTTTATTTTTTTAAGACAAAATAAAAATACCTGATAAGAGACCCTCTTTTAAGTTGTATGCACTCACATAAATTAACACACTATGGACGGGAAAAGTATTTCTACCCGTTCAGTCGATTGATACTTAGGACGGAAAGGGTATTTTTACTTTCTGCCCCGGCCTCATTTCAAAGTCAGAAGAAAAGGAATTACATATTTAATGTTTTTGTATGAATATTATGTACCAATCTCTTTGTTAGGGTCTTAAATACATGTATGTATTTACATAATTGTCAAATCCCTTCGCCAGCGGTCCGCAGGCGTAAAAAACACCCGTCCGAAATATGTTAAGGTGGTCCCGTGGTTAGTATCGCAGACTCTTAAGTCAAAGTTTCTCGGTTCGAACCCACTCTACCACAATTTGATACCTATTTCTAATAATGAGCATCATAAATAATAAATAAAGAAATGAATCAGAAATAGTATGAAATTGAAATATTTGTGTAAATAATAAAAACACAAATATTTCTCACTTTTATAATAAAAAAAGGGAATAAACGAAAGAAAATGTAGATTACCATTAAAAGTTTGTATACATTTACTTGGACTGTTGTATTTATTCCAATGTAATAAAGTAGACATATTTTTGCTAACTCTACTTCTCAAAAAAAATGTTATTTAATTATCCATGCCTAAATTGGTTGATTTTTGCTCAGGCTCGAAGAAATCATCTATGGGACCACTTCAGAAGTGGAAGCGATGGTGAAATGTCAGACGGACATGCAAGCCATGTGTATTTATATCACAGCACTAAAGCGGTATGTGTTTCCATTTGATTTTTACATTTTATGAAATTTTAATTTTTATCTTGCCCAATTTTGAAACAATTAATGAAACTAAAAGGCTTATTTTATTCTGGAAAGATTTAAATGAGAAAATTTTAAAATGTCCCTAATGAACTCATTGTTGTCCGAGGTTTTTTCATCAACCCCGACCCTGATTAGTATACTAATTAGGATTGTGTTCTTATCACTAGTAACCGCAAACCCAATTCCGATCTCTTCAATGTTTTTTGGCGTCTCTCGTGCTTTGCCAAAAGTAAGCAAATAACGCTTATAAGCGCCTTCTGCCCTCTACCAACAATATGTGAAAGACGCTTTGAAGCATTTCCTGCAAACAATGTGTGTGGTCAGTTTTTAGGAAAGTAGCTAGTGAATTTTACATGACTGAATAATCTGATTGAATTTGAATCTGATTTTATGCCTATGTATCGTTTACTGCTACTCATATTAAGCTGTTGTAACTTGAATATAATTATAACTTCCTAAAGAAATTTGTAATAAAATCGCTACATATCTTATTATAGCGTTGACCCAGTTTCGAAGCAAATAGCTTCTGTCTCAAGACTGTTCAAAATTAAGTTGAAAACATATATTGATATTATAACAAAGTTATTTTGTATGTTATAAAATGGAAAATCAGTCATAAAATAGGAAGTCAGTTCCTCAAATATTGATTATATTCAATACAATTGTATAGGTTAAAATTTTATAGCCTTATTTTATAAATTTCAGTGCATCTGCAGATATGCATAGTAAAAAAAAACGTTTAGCTGAAAGTCTAAGAGCAGTCCAAAACCAACTGTCGAATGCCAATAATTTAAAAATGGACCAACAAGCTAAGATCGTGTAAGTTTATTAGTATTTTTTTTAAATGTAGACACTTAAGTCTATCAAGTCCTTCTCAAAACCGATGTAATGTTGCCATGTTTATTTTCGGCGGTTTTATCTGCGGAACACTTTATATTTTTTTTAAATAAATACATTTCTTTACAAATACATATGTATGTATGAAGCTGATTGCGATTTATAATAAAACCTTCGTTTATTTCTTGATGCAGTTTGATGATGTATTTCTTAATACATCTGGAGTCAATATCTGTTTTCTTAATACATCAATAAATATGGATTCAATATCTGTACTTATATGCTTGTTTTTAAAAATCTGATATAAAATTAATTTAACAGAACGTTAGAAGACTCTCTCGCACACGCTGAAAGTGAGATAAAACAACTCAATGTAAGAATCAAAGATCTGACGGCAAAGTTGGAGGGTAAAGGTTCAAAAAACAAACACGGAAGATCGTCAAACGAGGACAGTCCACCACCTGAAAACTCAAAGCGGAAATTCAAGGAATCAGAAGAGAGCATCCCGTGCAGTCCCCCCAAATCAAGGAAGCTTGACTCGAAGAAGAAAATACTCGAATTAGATTTTATTATAGAGCCTGCTCCGGATAAGGAAGTGAGTTATTTTGTGTAATAGATTAACTGTTCCCAATATTTCATTCTCATGTATAATCATTCTAATGTAGTGCCATTTAGTTAAATATATACTACAAGTTAGTATCTCAAGTTCATTGACTGCAAATCTTTACAATAATTAATTAATGAATTTCTTTTTTTCAGAAACATAATGTTAAGAGCATTGTAGATTCACAATCCCCCTATTTGAATATAAAACAAAGTAATGTTGCAGGACTTCAATTTAAAAAATCCTCTTCTTTAAAGGTTGGTCATAATTTTTTTTCAAATGTGAATAATCCTTAGTTTCTCTCGTTCTAATGATTTACTTACTTTCAGATTTCTAGCGAGTTTTCTATCTTTAAACAAAAAAAGCAAAAACTGGAAAACAACCGAGATCTGTTCAAAGTGATGAAGCATTCGACGGATGAACAAGAAACGTCGTATAATGGTCTCGGCGGCCATTCCAAATTGGATGAATTTCCCGTTCCTAAACACCAATTCAAACCAACTTATTTAAAGAAATCTATTTCCAAAGAGAAAATGAAAGGTTTAAAGCGGCCATCTAACCAAGCCACTATACACAGTATTTTAAACAAAAAATCATTTTAAAGGTACTTTTAGTCCAGAACCAAAATGTATCAATACCTACGCCATAATTTGTACTCTGTTTTCTCTTCGATCAAATGTTTATGTTCATACAATAATATGTAATTTACTCTTAAAAAGTTGAAATAACCTGTCGTCGTGTTGTATTGAATTTTGAATTCTTTCAATAATCTTTTGTTGAGATCGCACACTGAATAGTAAACTGACCTAATCCTAATTAGCGAAAATCGAGAAAGATGCTGGGGCAAAATAATATTATCAAACAAGTCTCCATTGTCATATAACATTGTTTTCAGTGTGGCTATGTAAGAAGCATTATAAACTATCTTTGCACATCACTCACTCCTTTCAACAACATTCTACATCAAAAAACTTGATTTTTCATTAGATCGTTTTTACAGTTTTAAAATATAATAAAATGTATTAAAAATAAATATCAAGCCACTTATTGAACTTTTTACTATGCTACAGATATTTTTAGGTAAAACCTGAATGTTTTTTCTCCATTTGAAAAATATTTAGTCTATTTAAAAAAATAATTAAATAATACCTTTTCTTCAAATTGCAAAAACAACGCTTTCTGCCCTGTAGCGGGTAAATATGAAGTTAAAAATATGCCGCTTTTGCTGGGATAATACATTTTTTGGGCATTCCGAAAACATGCACAACTGAAAATTGATGATTTTTGATATATGATGTTGTTAAAAGGAGTGAGCGATATGTGTAACTCGAACTTTGTAAATATTTGATTACGTAAGTTTATTATTAAGCGTGCAATATAAATTAAGAGTTGTAGGATATTTTAGGCTAAGAACCACTTATCAAGCTGTGATTTAATTATTTACCGTATAGATTATTATAAATTATATGTACAACATTTTGTGATGCCCAGTGTCTTTAATTTGATTATATTTACTACTTATTACTAATTAAATTGATATATAATAGAAAATAGCTGTAGTTTTAACTACTGTTCTACAATAATGCATCTTGGCTGTATTGTAAATAATTTATTTATTAATTTTGACATTGCTTACTTTGCTACTAATGCTGAACTACAGGGTGGCACAAAATTAATCACCCTATCTGAAGGTGTTATATTTTTTGCAAATGGCACCGTACATCAATCGTATTTGACATTTGTGAACTAGAATGCTGCAGTTTAAAATTAATTATCCAATTTTGTCTTTTAATAACTCTTACTAAATAAAAAAAAGATTTTTACTGATGAAAATCTTTAATTGGACCTTTACAATTTTTTTCTGTTAAGTGGAAAAGATGATATCCGTCATGTGGCTAACACCTGTGCTGATACATATTTGTGCCCGTTTTATCAATCTGTAAACTGCAGCTAGCTGTCTAGTTCACAAATGTCAAATATGACTGAGGACGACGCCATTTGCAAAAATTATAACATCTTCCAATAGGGTGATTAATTTTGTGCCACCCTGTAGTTCAGCATTAGTCGCAAAGTAAGCAATGTCAAAATTTCCCTTTTTTAATCTTAAAGATCTAATTACTCACCCTCATACAATTTTTTTTTAAATATTCACATTGTCTGCTTTAGGCTACAGAAAAGAGTTTTGCGGATTTTATCTTAATCCTTGAGCTAGTACTCGAAAATTTGACACCCGAACAATGCTGTTATTATACATATATCATCTTAATTACAAAATCAAAGGGGCAAATAAACAAGGCTGCAGCCATCTCAGGATGCCTGAAAAATGCTATATGGAAAAATCCTGAGATGAAGGTCGGCAGCAAAATCAAGATTTACAAAACTTGTGTCCGACCCATCATGACGTATGGAATCGAAAGTACAGCAGACACCGTTGGCACAAAAAACGCGCTCAGAGTGTTAGAAGTTAAGACTAAGAAGCATATCAGGCAAGAGTCTTCGAGATAGAATAAGAAACGCCAGGATCAGGGAAATATGTGAGATCGAAGATGTCGTTAGGTGGGGAAGGCAATGAAGAAGACAATGGTATGGGCATGTAAGGAGAATGGAACCATCCAGACTTCCCCACATCACACTTTACAGCCAACCCCATGATAGATGACTTCCGGGCAGTCCACCAAAGAGATGGGTCGATAGCTGGGAATCTACATCGCAGGAAGCTAATCCCTCTTCAAAACAGGCCACAAGGCCTACACCAAGATGAAGAAGATCTTTATTACCTTATTTATCCTGGTTAAAAATACAGTCATCATAGAGTGAAAAGCGACTTACTGGCACTAGGGGGAAATGAATTTATTATTTCATATACTGCATCATCTCATGCCCTATTTATCTATGCTTGTCTTGTTTTTGTCAGAAGGCATATCCAAAGCATGTAAATGTATCCACTAGTGGCAAAAGCAGAGCGCTACTTGTTGACAAATGTACGCAGCATGTAAATGCACCTTTATACATGTCACTTCTCACATTATAGGTGGGGACTGACCGGAACATTTCGTCGTAACGTAACGTTGTTCGCTGCAAGCATCCGACTTCGGATGGAGCACTCGGAACGCTGTACTGACTATACAAATGTTCGCAACGTGTTACGTTACAGCGAAAAATGACTCCTATCAGTCCCCACCTTATAATGAAGATATCTAATTCGAAGATGAACGATAAAAGTAGCCTCTATTATTTGTTTACATAAATCTCTCTATTATTATTGATTGACATATTTTCTGCTAAGAAGCACTGCTTCTAACTCAGGGCACTTTAAATTGTTGATGCATTAAGTACCTTTTAAATTTAAGATATATTAATATGAATTGTGTATTTGCTAATGTGTGATTGTTATTCTTTATTTATAAATTATATTTTTGTATGAATAAATGCAAATCAGACTAACTACTCAATCATAATTGTTTTATTTTTTAAATATTCTCTTACATGATTAGTATTTAAAAATAATAACAAAAACACTTTATTCGAAAAAAAATCATAGACCAAAGAATTTCAACATGATATAAAATTCAACATGATGCTGAAACGCTATAAGTCATAATTTGAATAAATGTATTTGTAAAGTCATATATATACATTATTTATTAATTTGAACTTTATAGAATAACATGATTTAAATATAAAAATAAAACACTCGTATGACACTACTTTTTGGGTTTATTAATGTAAACACGACTAGTTTCGAGAACTGCAGGTGTTCTTATCAACACGTGAAAATACAAACTTTGTTATCTATTATACTGTTTGTATTTTTATCTGTTGAGAAAATCTTTAGTTCTCGAAACTAGCCATGTTAACATAAGTAATATAAAATAAATCTTATACGAGTGTTTTATTTTTGTATTCAAATCATGCAATATGGCTCAAGATCAGGCATGGTGTCACATGACTCAGGTGGGTTTTTTTTGCAGGTCAACTTTATAGGTACTCGTATGAAAATAAAATATATCTTAAAAGGATGGTGGGTGAACCTCATTGTGATTTGAAGTAATAGAGGGTCATAAAAAGATGTTTTTAAATTAAAATATTTTATCAAACTAACAGTAACAAACATTTAAAAAAAATCTAACACAATGAAAGCCAATAACTAATTTTCCTAAAGTGGGAAGTTTAACAATTCAACTTTTATCTTCTTCGTCTCCGTTAGGTTTGTTTTCTTCAGATTTGGGTTTAGTATCTCTCTGTGCCCTTTCTCCCGGCTTGGCTGCTTCATTCAATGACATTTCAAACTGCACCGGTTCAATGAGTCGCTTCTTGCCGTGAGGAGGAGGCCCTATGAGGTCTACTACATCTTGATAGTTTAATGTTTCCTTAGCTAACAACTGTTGCGCCATCATTTCTAATTTATCCTTATTTTCTTTGAGAATCTTTTCAGTTCTAAAGTACGCTTGCGCCACAATGTTTCGGGTCTCCAGGTCTATGAGATTTTTTAGAGTTTTACTATATGGGGACTTTCCCGATTCCCTGTTTTCATCGGGGAACGATACTAACCCGACATTCTCTGACATTCCGAATTGCCTCACTTGGGCATATGCCATTTTCGTAACTTTCTCTAAATCATTTTGAGCTCCGGTAGTAATACTATTGAATGTTACAGATTCGGCTACTCGTCCTCCGAGAGCCATACACATCCGATCAAACAGTTCTTCTTTGGAGTAAAGTTTCTGATCTGTGGGAGTGTACTGCGCAAAACCTAACGCGAGACTAGTACGAGGGACAATCGTAACCTTAAGTAAAGCGTCCGTGTGTTCTAGAAGCCATCCCACGAGAGCGTGTCCCGACTCGTGGTAAGCTACAATTTTTCTTTCGGTCTGCGACATCGCATGGTTACGCTTTTCAGTGCCACCTACCAATCTCTCTACCGCATATTCCAAATCCGCTCCGGTCACAGTGGACTGCTTCAACCTGGCCGCGTGCAGGGCTGACTCGTTGCAGACATTAGCTATATCCGCTCCGCTGAATCCCGGGGTTAAATAGGACAACCTTCTGGAGTAATGGGATGGAGGGTGCTCCAATACGATGCCTTTTAAATGCCTTTCGAAGATTTCTTGCCGCTCTTCCAAGGTAGGGACGTCGATCAAGATATGCCTATCGAACCTGCCGGGTCTGAGAAGGGCTTTATCCAGGACGTCGGCTCTGTTGGTAGAAGCTAGCATGATGACCCCTTCTCTGGTAGCCATGCCGTCCATTTCCACCAGCAGCTGGTTGAGAGTCTGCTCGCTTTCCCCGCTGGTCCCCCCCTGTCCTCCGGGAGCGAGCCCCGACCTTTTCTTGCCGATGGCGTCGATCTCGTCTATGTAAATAATACAAGGAGAACGTTTACCGGCCTCTTTGAACAGGTCCCTGACCCTAGCCGCACCGAGCCCTCCGATCATCTCGATAAACTCGGAACCGTTCATGGACAGGAAAGGAACGTTGGCTTCGGTGGCCACCGCTTTAGCGAGCATAGTCTTTCCGCAGCCCGGCGGGCCGAGGAGCAGCGCCCCCTTGGGGACTTTAGCCCCTAAGCTTTTGTAATATTCGGGACGTTTCAAGTAATCTACAAACTCCATGACTTCTACTTTGGCCTCCTTGAGGCCGGCTACGTCGGCAAACTTGACGCCCTTGCCGGGCCCGGAGAGAGGATCCACGAGGGTGAACTTGGCTCTGCCCATCTGAGTGAAGGAATCGAAACTGATGGGTGTTTTGATGCCCTTGCTGCGGGATACGAAGGATAATAGTAAGCCTAGCAGTAATAGAGTTATGAGAATCTTCCCAGCGGCTTCGTTGCCTCGCTCGTAGATGACGGGAACTCCTTCTTTAATACCTAAGCTGCTCTCCGCTTCTCTCAGCTTATCTTCGAAGCTGTGCAAGTCCACGATGTTCATGTGATATACTCGTTGGTCTATTTTCTTTCCCTTGATGATGGCTCCTTCCTGAAGGATGATGGTGACCATGTCCAGGTCCGGTCGGACTATGATTTCCTCCACTTCACCCTTGGCTAGCATTTGGTATAGAAATTCGTTCCAGGAAACGTACCGCAGCAATTCTGGTTGGTTATTTCCGGGGAAGAGAAGGGACAACATAGTTATAAATAAGTAGGCTGTCAGCATCCAGAATATGGCCTTTGTTAGTATCGATGGCACCTTGTTTGCATCGTCATCGTCCTTTTTATCTTTGTTGGGATCTTGCGATTTATTATCCTTCTTTTTAGAGTCTTTCGGTGGACCAAATGGTGGTGGTTGGTGATGTACGGCGGCGGACGTATGAAACTTGTGATTGATCATAAAAGTATTCTGTTGATTCGCGTCAAAAGATCTATGAAGTAAAGCGCAAACAGCTTTAAATTCGTTATTGAAACCGCTAACCATTTTCTTTGTCAAATATGCTGTTTGTTTGCATGGTGTTCTCTGTATGTTGATATTTTGCTCAATTACGGGTTCAAAACGTCTTACTTCATCCAGTCGTCGAATATTTTTTGTGATAACAGAATACAGGGTTCTTTTATCCATTTTTAGGAAAGCAAATTTCAAATTCTTTAAAGAGAACATTTTAAACTTCAAAGGGTGACGATTTTTGGTTAAGTATTATGCAATTTCAATATTATTCTAGATACTATTCATTGCTACAGTTTTGATGTGCTTTTGATCCAACTAGTACGATAATTTCGACGTGAGCCTTATTTTATCACAGAAAAAAATAAATCCGATAGTATTTTTATAAACATTCAATAATAGAAACGTCAAACTTGACTGTCATTTTATTTACAATATCTATGCACACTATGATTTTGTCAATGGGATGAAACTGGGTTCATAAATATTATCCGATCAATTGCTGTATGCGGATAAACATTTGTTGCCACTGTTTTATAAATAATTTGACTAATGCTTAAAATTACTATACCTGGCGATATTTCAGTAAAGTTAAAGTGGATTGGTGTTTTAAATTCCTAAATATTTTCATCGGATTTCCATGCAGTTCTCTTTTTATTAAAATAACTTTTTTTTCATAACTTGTAACACAATGTCCAAAAACAATGTCAAACAATGTAGATATGTTTACATGTTGTCGGGAATAGGGAAGGATGTAAAGAGAACAAAGATTAACTTTTCAATTGAGTTTATTTAATAACAATATACGTGTTTTTCTAATCGACCGACCACTGTCGTAGATCTTCATATTCGCTCTGCGCCGCTCTCTTGCGCACCTCTGCTTGCTTACATCCGACGCCCACAGATGGCGCTATACAATATTTTCATTGCTTAAATCTAACATTACACAAACTGAAATAAGACTTCATAATTATACTTCTTAATCTAATAATATATGTTTTAAAACAAGAAAAACCTTAATTAAAATTAGTCTGGAGCATATCGGGGGTGATTGTAGGCGATAGAGATACGATGCTACAGGTGCACGTTGGGGGTTTATTGGTCAGAACATGTAGGGAACAACGAGGTATTAAGCAGGGGAGGGTTGCCCAGAAGCTTACTAAATAAAGTAACACAGCAGCAATCCAAATGGATAAGCTATAATATGAGACTCAAGCTTGCATCTTAAGATTGTGGAAGGCATGTGCAAAGACACAAATTAAGTACAGGGGACGACCCTTTTTAACCAATATGGACGCAGTAGCGGATCCACTGATTTGAAGAGACTAGCGAAGGATAGTTGGGTGGAGACCAACCATAAAAGAAGCAAACCATTCATCACACAGATTGTAACCCACGAAGAAGACAAATATCTGAATTCTGGGTAAGACTTATGCAACACCATTCATCATGACCTTAGTTAGGTTCCTACTTTATGTTCAAGATTACTGTAATTAGTATTATGTACTTGTTAAGAAAACTTTTACCAGGAATTATTTATTATTTTATCATCCGAGGCTCTGGATAATTAGGTCGTTGAAATAAATTCTACAGCCATATATTTTTGACGTTCGGGGATTTCTACTTCGTTTCCATGCTTTCAGCTGTCACTTTGATCGCTGTCACTGATTTTATTATATGTACAATTAGCGCTTATATGTATAAGAGCGTTTAATATGTATGAGTAGTCTGTGGCATAATATTTTTATGAAAATAGTACGTTCTCAATAGTATAAAATCTTTGGCTCTCAATATGTCGTTCCTGAGGGGTTCTGCTAATTATGTTTGGTGTACAACGAGTGTGTTGGGTAAAGGGGCGACAGGAGCTGTATTTCAAGGTGTCAATAAAAACAATGGCGAACCTGTCGCAGTAAAAACATTCAATCAGCTCAGTCATATGCGTCCACACGAAGTACAGATCAGGGAATTCGAAGTGTTGAAGAAAGTCAAACATGAGAACATCGTGAAATTGCTAGCTATCGAGGAAGAACAAGAAAGTCGAGGGAAAGTGATAGTCATGGAACTTTGCACAGGGGGAAGTTTGTTCAATATCTTAGACGACCCGGAAAATACGTACGGTCTCCAGGAAACCGAGTTCCTTCTCGTTGTGGAACATTTATCGGCCGGAATGAAGCATTTAAGAGACAACAACATCGTTCACCGAGACTTGAAACCCGGTAACATCATGAAATTTATTAACGACGATGGAACAACGATTTACAAACTAACCGATTTCGGAGCCGCTCGCGAGTTAGAAGAAGACCAACAATTCATGTCCCTGTATGGGACGGAGGAGTACTTGCATCCTGACATGTACGAAAGAGCGGTCCTGAGAAGACCCGTCGGTAAAACTTTCGGAGCCACGGTGGATCTGTGGTCCATAGGCGTGACATTGTACCATGTGGCCACCGGTAATCTTCCTTTCCGTCCTTTTGGTGGACGAAAGAACAAAGAGACTATGTTCTACATCACTACGAGGAAAGCTTCCGGAGTGATCTCGGGAACGCAGACCACGGAGAATGGACACATAGAGTGGAGCAGGGAGCTACCAACTCACTGTCAGCTAACTGCCGGATTGAAAAAGATCATAACGCCACTCCTGGCCGGACTACTCGAAGTGGATCCTGAAAAGATTTGGAGTTTCGATCGCTTTTTTTCTGAAGTTCAAGATAGACTCAACTCTGTAGCGATCAATATATTTTTTGTAAACAAAGCGAGCTGTATAAAAGTAAGTTCAATATTTATTCAACACATTGTTGTCGGGCGGTTTTTTCATCAACCCTGACCCTAATTTTCTAGGACAGTCTGCCGCCAGACCCTCAATATACTAATCATAAGTAACCGCAAAGTCAATTCCAATCTGTACAATATTTTTTGGCGTCTATTGCGCTCTACCAAAAGGAACCTAATGGAACGCTATAGGTGTCTCACATTCTCTACCAACAGTATGTAAAAGCACTTTTAAGCGTTTCCCGCAAACAATGTGTTAAATTGCACATTTTTGCACAATATGTCTCTAAAATAACATAAATTTTCTGTATTTATTTTTTTGACGTAATATCTTGAATATTCTTCTGCTTCTGACCATCGTTTGGACTCAGTTGTGTATAGGAACCTGCATTAAATCAATATTCTATCATTAATCTCATAAATGCAAGGTGATCAGTCCAATGCTTCCATAACCAGTCCAAGGTAATATTGAATAAATATCAGAGTGAAAGAAATCTCTGATTGGATTCAATTCTATGCCACTTTACTAGGAAGGCGAATTCTTTTGCATTGTGCTGGTTGAAACCCTACGTTTTTGCATCTAATTCTTGGTTGCCACTACAGAAATATCCTCACTTCTGCACACATACCATGCCCACTTCCATTTTGATATTTTCAAAAATGTATTTATTTAAATAAAAAAAGATTTCGAGGAATATATTTATTAATTTAAGATATTATTTTAGGTTTTCTTAAAACACGAAGAATGTTTGAAGAACTTACAATATCAGATATGTGAACAGACTGAAATATTACCCAACAATCAAATCATTTTATATAAAGATCAATTACTGCAAACTGTTATTGACGAAACAACACCAGGTAAGTTTTTGCTTTAACACTTAATTTTCAAATCAATTTTTGAAAGACTTACCTTAACCAAACAAATTTGTACTAATAGCAAAAAATACTAGCAATTAAAAAATACATTTATTATTTCTGTACCAATCGTTTGTTTATTATGATTTTTATTTTAATAACTACCAAAAGCCGACTAGTCGACTTTTTGCTGCCAACCGTAAACGACCAAACACCGATTAGTCGGTTTTTCTACCCTACGCACTAGAAAAAATTCGAAACCGAAAAAGTGACAGCTACCCATTAGGTACATCTCTATTCTCAAAAGTACTATGCCGTCAAAAAATGTATATGACATAAGTATTCTTTTTTATTTTTGAGCAAATACGGTTAAATTAAAATTTGTTATTTTCTTCAGGTAAAAATTACCCTCTGACAACTGATCAAGATCCGCTGATGCTCTTTAGCAGGAATAATAACACTTGCTGTTCCGTGGTACTGTCATCTGAAAATGAAATTCCAAAGTTCCCTGTTTTCCCCAGTTTAGTGTCCGTGGAAAATGATGCCAGCCAGGCCAAGGTTTGTTAACATAATTATTTTAAATTTGTTTTACTTTGTGATTTGTTTTCTTCACTTATTTAATTCACATGCCCAAACCATCTAATATTGGCACGATACCACCCATTGATACAACAAAAAAACAGCTACAATGGTGTAGTGACATTATCGCAATTAAGTTTAATAAGACATGTACAATATTATAAGGTTGTTAAAAAAAAACCTATTATACAACCTTTCTGTTCTTTCTTCAAGTAATTAAAAACAGTTTAGTTATCTGTCTGACTCTTTCTATAACAAGCATGTCAAACTCGCGGCCTGCGAGTTTTTATTTTGCGGCCCGCAGATACCTGCGGTTATATTTTTAATTTATTTTAATTCTTCATTGAAATAATTTTTTTTTGTACTGGAACTCATATTCTTTTACAAAATCATTAAGTTGGATCTACTGTACCTGATAATAAATTTTTGACTGTATTAAAAAAAAAATGATTTACTTAAAAGTTATATAAAAATGAAAATTAGATTTTTGAGTTTTTTGGTGTGGCCCGCAGGCATACCCAAAATACCTTATGCAGCCCTTGGTGCGTTTTGAGTTTGACACCTCTGGTCTATAAGGCACAAAATTGGATCAACACAGCTTTAACTTGGCCATTAATTACATAAAGGCAAGATGAGCAGTACTGCTCTTCAGAGTAATATTAATTAAATATTGTAGTGGAAAAATCTGTTACAATTATTTTGATGGTTGATTTCTAAAACTAACTAACTAACTAACCATCACGCCGCTTCTCCGCAGGGGTAGGCAGAGAGAATAGAACGCCACACCACTCTGTCTTGGCAAACATTCTTCGCCTCTTCCACGTTCATGCATCTCCTCTTACATACCCGCCGATTGATTATTACGACTTAACCTGACCACTTTCAAGTATTTGGCATATATGATCGTGCCATGTTTTTCTCAGTCTTCCTCATGTTATTAAAAATGTAAGGAATGTGGGTATATTGGTGACATATTGGTGACAATAGCATAGCCGCAAATGTGTGCATACCCGTATTGTCTGGCAAATGGCATTCTAGATTTCCTTCTCCTAGAAACTTCTCACTCACTTAGAGCTACCTAGTAGTACTTATTTACAATCAACCAAAGTCATAGTTCTAGCGAGTTATCACTGGTCATCTTCCACCACCTTAGTATATTACAATTTAAAAAGTAAATATCTCTTCATTATTTTTTTACAAAAATGTTAATAATATTAGTGTATAACCACTCACCGAGATTTTTATGTCTACCGGTTTCGAGACGTACCCATCTCTTCGTCAGGACAATCACTAACAGAGCATGCAAACAATACCACCCTTCACCACCATAGCACCATTTACACACTCAAAACTACACAAAATGTCTAACACATGCGAATTTTGGTCGACCCGAAGACCAACATGCACTAAAGTTTTCAACACAGACATGCGCTACGAGCCGAGATTAAACATGCAATAGGGTACGTCTCGAAACCGGTAGACATAAAAATCTCGGTGAGTGGTTATATACTAATATTATTAACATTTTTGTAAAAAAAAAGTTAAAATGACTAACCACAAAGTAAATGCTTTAAATATTAATAATATTGAGAATATGTAAATATCTCTGTCTCTAGGTGGCTTGTAGTGTGGGGCACGTTATAAAGCGCCGTGTGGAAATGCTGTCCATGGGTTCGCGACTCACGAGCGAGTGCGTGGTGCGCTGGGCTGCGATGCTGAGGCGCGCGCTGGCCGCGCTGTCGGCACGCGCCGCCTCCCTCAGCGCGCTCGCCACGCTCCAGGCCGACACCGCCAAGGTTCTTGACGCGGCGACTCTCACAGCTGACCAGATCTCCAATGCCGTAAGTTATCATAAATTGCAAAATATTCCCATTCTCAAATTTGAGTTTTGTACCGACATTTCTTGGTGGATCCGCATTTTTTAAATAATATTATAACAGCTTTGTAGATTTTTAACATTTATTTTATGTGATTACGACTGGGTTTAATTTACATACAAATGTCCATTCGTCGGTAGCTAGGGCAAGGACTATAATCATAATAGCTTGTGCAAATTGAACACTTAATTGTGTATCTACAAGTCCCTCGTTTGTTACATATGATTATGTAAATTTAGTATGATGGTCAGCTGGAATGTCCCTTAGAGATAAAATAAAGAGTTTACGCATTTGTGGAAGCTTGGTGTAACAGACATCAATAGAAAGGTGTCAAATTAGACAATTGAGATAGTATGGGCACATAGGACGGCGAGAACCTGATAATATTATGAACCAGGCTATTGCCATGGATTTTCCTCAAAAGACATCTAGAGGAAGATCAAAGAATTCACGGATGCTACAGAAAGTAAACATGATCCGAAGGCCCATTAGGTGACGTTGCCCATTACAGAAGGACCTGGAGACCTGACCCCTACAGTCTACAGCGACGATAAGTCGAGATGGAGCCAGGGAGTAGAAGAGTATCTAAATTACGTAAAATGTACAAGAATATACAGCTATAACATTAAAACTTCGATTTTTATCTATTTCAGTTAACCAATAACACATCACAAGACGACGTGACTGTATCGCTGTCAGTCCCGAGTAAGTGGTGCCAGGAGTCGCAGGCGCTCAGCGAGGAGATGTCCGCGGGCTGGACGGCCGCCGTGGGACAGCTACACTCGCGCTACGTGGCAGGCGACATGCTGCAGGGCGAGTGGAGCCACGCCACCGCCGACATCAAGTGCCCGCACAAGCAGAGACTGGCGCACCGAGCCAAGACTCTCGTGGACAAGTGAGACTATTTATACATACATTTTGGGCACCATTACCCTCTGTACACATAAAAGCGATGTCTTTTTACAACAACATGGCCTGTTCCCATTTTTGATCTGTTTTGTAAATCAATTAATAATCGGTGCTAGGTAAAAAAAAATACTAAAGGGTGCCCCAACTTAATATAAAATATTCTTTCATAAAAAAGGAAGAATATTTTATATTAAGTTGAGACACCCTTAAAAAATTTTTTTTGCAGAGTGGTGAACGTTACATTCTTCTTTCATGAAGAAGGGAAGAACGATACATGTTTCATATCAAGTTGAGACACCTTTAAATCGACTTCACATCCGTAGGGTGAATAATCCAGTGCCGATATAATAAATAATATTAATTTTGTCAAAAAATAATAACTAAAGGATTAAGGTGTGTTAAGGGTTAAGGGACATTTTTCACAATATACCAGACATTTGAAGTAAAACAATTTTTATGCTGTATTTTATATCATGTTCTCAAATGAAAATCTTTGAAATCAATAACTACAAACAAAATATGATAAAGTGATAATTTAGCTTATAGTTAAATTTTTACACTTGTTTTTAAAAAAAGTTTTTTTTAAAAAGTAGTCTTGGTGTTCTCTGATTAATATAAAAACATAGATCACAGAAATATTTAGAAACGGGAATAACATGTATGTTTTCCAACTACAGACTGCGTGACTCGTGGCAGCATTTGGTACGGGATCGTGCTGCCCGCTCCCTAACCTACAACGATGAGCAGTTCCACGCTCTAGAGAGGGTGAAAGTGTCGGAGGCGGGGCGTGCGGCGCGCTCGCTGCTGGACCAAGACTGCGCCCCGCACGCAGCCGCAACGGCCGAGGCTCTCGAGGACTGGTGCGTATAGCCTAACCTAACCTATTTTTAGATTTGGCGTTTAATTTCTATAACTCCATTTAAATTTATGTATTAACCCTTTCAATGCCCAATGGTATTAATATGGCCGTACCCAGCAGGCCGTGATTTTTTCAACAAAAATAAAACCAAAAAAAAATATATAATTTGTATACGGATGGATATAAAGAATATATTATGAAAACTTACCAAATGTATACACCGTGTGGCATTGAAGCTGCCGTTTACTCAGAAAAACACAGTTTAAATATTCAGGGTTGTCACAACTTGATACAGAAAACACATCTACTTATAAATATAACTGTTTATTATTAGATTAAAACCAATATTTTTAGCTTTTCCACTTTTTTATTGATTATTGATTAAATATAAAATATATTGATTATTATATATTAATTATTATATATTATATTATTATTATATATTATAATATTATAATATATTAATTATTATATATTATATTATTATTATATATTACATATTGATTATTATATATTATATTATTATATTGATTATATATAAAAAAGTGGAAAAGCTAAAAATATTGGTTTTAATCTAATAATAAATTAAAAATGCAATTCCATCACGAAGTGTCAGTGGATAATATAAATCTATTAAATATAACTGTGTTTATAAAATATGTTCATTTATATATTCATTTATGTTAACTTAGATTAAAAAAAGGATTAAAATAAACATTAATGTTGCATGAGAACATAATGTCATTTGATATTTTCGTGCAACATTTGTAGTCAGTAACCCTGTATCAGAGACCATCAGTGAAAGCTTTTAAGAAGATGACTGTAACATTTATAATATCGGTAAATTGTAATCTTTTACTATTTCTTGATCTTCCTAATAGATGTATCTATATATACTAATTAAAAAAATATTCCAATCGAATTTGATACTGGCTCGAGACAAGCTCAAAGGAGAGCGCGTTTACACGCTTATTTTGTATGGCCGGCCTGGCGAGTGCTCGTGGCAGCAAACCGGTTAAATGTTAAATCAAACACTGATTTGTTGAGTCTACTATTTTGTATTTTATTGTTAACACATAAAAATCATAATGAAAACGTAACTTTGTCTACCGGTTCCGAAGCTAACCGCTTCTTTATCAAGACTGATTAATAGTCACTGACTGATCAGTCTTAATAAAGAAGTGGTTAGCTTCGAAATTCTCATTTTTCGAACTTATTAATTTTATTATTTTGTTTAGGTATAAAGTAGCACAGACTGTATACTTGCAATCCCAAATACTGGATAAGGATTTGACAGCTGCTGATTTAAAATTACGTGCCCTCGGAGAAAAGATGAAGGAGGGTGTGAATGGATTGAAGCAACGCCTCGATGAGACTGTTAAACAGGTGTGTTAATCTTTATTGCTTTTGTTTTGTTTTTTTGAACTGGATAACTTTTAAATTATGTAAACTATTGAAATAAAAAGTAAAATAACCCGATATTTTTAGCCACAACATTGTGAAGTACTTGTTTGCAAATCTGGGTTTTCTCCACTTAAGTGTTATTTTTACGTTTTGGCATCTCAACACAGGTGAAGAAGAATATGGAAGTCTGGGTATTTACAGGGTTTATGACCTGCCATAGTCTTATTAAGTGATCACTTTACACATGTGCAACATTCATGTGAATCACTTAACGACATATGGCAGATACAATAATGACAATAAACCCTTTAAATACCCAGACTTCTATATTCTTCTTCACCTATTTTGAGATATCAAAAAGTGATATTTTTAGTTCTATTGTTGTGGAAAGAAAATAAGCATTTAGTAGTTAACCTGTCCGGGAGTGAGTTTCTGCGAACAAAACTGTATCTGTATTACTTTTTATAATTTTATACCATAGTCTATGCTATATGCAACTTATTTTCTTGAATATTTTTTTTTTATTTACAACAGTAAACATGAATAATCGAAGCATCAATAATTTTGCCGTAAATCATGTTTTAAACATGTTTTGATATAAATCATTTCATAAATCATGTTTTGTATCGGCTGTACATGTACGGCCATACCCCCGGACAGGTTAATACAGTCAACTTATAATGTTAAATAAGCCATTTTTGTTACATTTCTTTACTAATTTAACAGGTGATGAATATGAAAAAAGACACCCTGGCCAATAATGAGTCTGAGAAAAGTACTTTGTCTAAAAGTGAGAAGACCGTAGAATCTCAGACGCCCAAGTTGATGGAAGAGAGCCAAGCTGTCAACATTGGACTCAAGAGTATGTTTACCATGCAGGATGAACTTGCTGCTGTCATATCTCAAAACACCGAACTGATCAAGTGCCTCTACAAGTTCCAGAAGATTTGGAAATGTGAAAAGCTAAACAGTTAGGCTAAGACAAACAAGAAATCTGGTGCACTTTTTTCAGTTGATCAATGTAAAGATGACTTGTTTCGAGAACTACAGATGCTCTTATCAACAGATGGAAATAAAAAGTTTATATTTTTACCTATTGATTAGTTCTCGAAACTAGTCGTGTTTATACTGATAAAAAAGTCTTATACAAGTGTCTTATTTTGTATATAATTTATATTTGAAGCACTAACTTTGTGATTTTCCATTTTATAATTAAAATGTTACTTTGAAAATCACTATAAATATTTTATTATAACTTAATTATAATGTCTACTGGTTTCGAAGCTAACTGCTTCTTTATCAAGACTATCAGTAGTAATCAGTCTTGATAAAGAAGCGGTTAGCTTCGAAACCGGTAGACATTATAATTAAGTTATAATAAAATGTTTTTAGTGATTTAAAAACAAAGTAACTTTTTAATTATCTTATTTTTATATTTAAATCATTGTGTTATTCCACAAAGTTAATGGCAAATCAATCAATATTACATATTTTTGCCACAGGGCATATATTTTTGCAATAATTTCTCCCTGGCTTTAAATGTGTTAACAGACATCTTTTCAGTCAATCCTTACCATCCATGGTAATGTTAGATTGTGAAACATCTAAACATATCGCTCACTCCTTTCAAGAACGTCATAAATCAAAAATCGTCAATTTTCAGTTGTGCATGTTTTCGGAATGCCCAGAAAATGTACTATATCCCAGCAAAAGAGGCATATTTTTATCTTAATATTTACCCGCTACAGGGCAGAAAGTGATGTTTTTGCATTTTTAAGAAAATGTATTGTTTAATTATTTTTTTTTAATTTACTAAATATTTTTCAAATGGAGAAAAAACATTCAGGTTTTACCTAAAAAGATGTGTTGCACAGTAAAAAGTTCAGTAAGTTGCTTAGTATTTATTTTTAATACATTGTATCATATTTTCAAACTTTAAAAACGATCTCCTGAAAAATCAAGTATTTTGATTTATGACGTTCTTGAAAGGAGTGAGCGATATATGTAATATTTTTGCTAGTGTACCATTCTAAAAATTTCAACAAAACAAGAAAGATTTTGCTACTAAGTAAAAAATATGAATTTATAAATATTCAAGCAAAGCTACTCCTCATTTATAGATGTATAATTATATTTTTTAAGTAGGCTATTAACACATTGTTTGCGGGAAACGCTTAAAAACGTCTTCAACATGCTGTTGGTAGAGAGCAGGAGACGCTTATAAGCGTTCTATTTGCTTACTTTTGGTACAGCGCGTGACGCCAAAATATACTGTACAAATGGGGTTGGTTTTATAGTTACTTGTGATTAGTATACGATCCTAATTAGTAAACTAATAAGGGTCGAGGTTGATGAAAAAACTACCCGACAACAATGTGTTAATATAACTTAATGTACCTGTAAATATTATTCCTCAAGGGACACATTTGAGATGTAACTAACGGGAAACTGTTACTTTTTAGGTTATTCAATGTGGATGGTATTTGTTACTATTTCTTAGTTATGTTTTTTTCTAGCTTATTTATTCTTGTTAAATTGTTAAATATATTTTATTAGGGTGGTGAGTGACCAGAGCCATTTCGTCGTTACATAATTTGTTACGATGCGAGCATTCAGGCAGTCAGTACAGCGAGCCGAGCGCTCCATCCATAGTTTCGGATGCTCGCTGATGCTCGCTGCAAGCAATGTTACGACGTTACGTTACAACGAAATGATCCGGTCAGTCACCACCCTTAGGAGCTACAGGGTGATTCATGACCTTTTTTTTCAGTAGACTTTTATTCATAGATTACGCTTGAGTCATGGTAATTTTGTTCAGTATTGTTTGACATTTCATTATAAAAAGACCTTGCACTTTCAATTTCATCATGGTTCAAGGCTCTTGTTTTCAACAGCGCATCTTGTTCGATCTTTTGATCGAACAAGATTCGCTGTGTTCCGTTGAACAAAATTTTGGTCAAAAACAGCGTTATGAGGCCCATTTCTGGCTCGATGGGTAATCATTTAGCATAAAATCTCCGCATAAATTACTCTTATCTTCAGAGATTCAAGAACTTTCGAAAAACGACGGTTTGATGTGGTTTATGGGCCGGTGGAATCATCGGTCCCTTTTGACTCTGGCAACCACGTTACTGTGAATGGTGCCCGCAATCGTACCATGTTGACAGACTATTTGCTGTCTGAAATTGAAGCCTGAGATCTCGACGATATTTAGTTCCAGCAGCGACTTTCCGACTTACCACACAGCGCATGAAACAATGGCTCTATTGAGAGATCGATTCGGTGAGAAGTTAATTTCACATTTCAAACCGGTGAATAAGTCGCCTAGATTTTGTGATATCACTCACACCTCTAGACTCTTTTCTTAGAGGGTACATATAGTCTAAAGTCTTTGCAGATAAGCCAGCTTCAATTTGAAGCATTGGAAGCCAACGTTACTCGCGTGATTTGCGCCATACCGATTGAAATGCTTGAATGCATCATCAAAAATTGGGCCTTTCGAATGGACGTTCTAAAACGCAGTCGGGGCCAACATTTTAAAGATATTATCTTTAAAAAGCAAATGCCAAAAACTGCTCAACACGATTTATTTGAATTTTTGGACTTTTATTAAATGTTAAAAAAAAGGTCATAATAATTTGCCCTGTATAAATACGCATTTGCCTTGTATAAATACGCAATACACAACCAAATTTGTGCCCTGATGGGCTTGATTAGCTTTAAATGATCAAATCCAAAAATCAAATTAAGTAAAGACTCATCTTAAGAAGTCGTTATTTAATTTCCAAGTGACTCAACCTTGTCCGAGTACGAGTTTGCAACCCCGAGTGCCCTAGCCACTGCTGCTTTTATCCTTTTATTGCCTGGTATTCCCCTTCTATTTCCTTTTCCATATAGCAGTAACGTCTCTCATCCTAGGCTCCTTCGTCTGTATGTGTTCAAATAACTTCCAATCCCCTCCTAGATCTGGAACGCAGGACTGATCACCTTGCCCTCGTATATTTATTGATCAAGTTAACACTGTATCAATCTGATGCAGTCCCATATGCATCATTCAGGTACGGATAGGGTTCAAAGGTATAATCAATATTAAAAAGATGCATTTTCTTGCTTTTTAGCAAATTTAACCTTAATTTTTTAAGGTGACAAATTATTCTTGTATTTTTAAATATTTTATATTTAAACGGATAAAGGGTGATAACTTTGTAATTGACAAGATGCATTTCATATATTTATACTACTATGTTTAATTTACTTTTAGCCTTTTCAGGAGTAATGCCGTATACTTATGTGCAAGCACTAACCCTTCCCAGATGAGTACTTACGTATACGGGAGTACTCCTGCAGGATAATATACTTTTTGAGTGTGTGTGTGTGTGTGTGTGTGTGTGTGTGTGTGTGTGTGTGTGTGTGTGTGTGTGTGTGTGTGTGTGTGTGTGTGTGTGTGTGTGTGTGTGTGTGTGTGTGTGTGTGTGTGTGTGTGTGTGTGTGTGTGTGTGTGTGTGTGTGTGTGTGTGTGTGTGTGTGTGTGTGTGTGTGTGTGTGTGTGTGTGTGTGTGTGTGTGTGTGTGTGTGTGTGTGTGTGTGTGTGTGTGTGTGTGTGTGTGTGTGTGTGTGTGTGTGTGTGTGTGTGTGTGTGTGTGTGTGTGTGTGTGTGTGTGTGTGTGTGCATGCACACACATGCATGCATGTATATGTGTGCGTAGGTTCACATTATCGAGATCATATATCAAGCAATGGATTATATTATATGGATTTCAGTGAATATTATATACATAAATATTTAATAATAAATAATCGTCAGGTATGTATGAGGAGATGCTCGCATTCATATGTGGAAGAGGCAAAGAATGTTTGCAAAGACAGAGTGGTATGGTATTCGATTCTCTGGCGTAATGGTTAGTTAGCTTAGTTAGTTAAATATTTAAATTACATGCTATTTTCTCAGCTTTAAGTGGTGAAATTATCAAAAATAGGACGCAAATTGTAATGAGTGGTTTGACTTAATAAATAAATGGAAAATGTTAGGTTCATTAGTAAAATGATAAACCACTAAAAAGTCATTACCACGATTTGGCTTATTCAAATTTCAGTTTGGATACAAGACTATTAGTTCAGTGGATAGACTACCCGTCCCTGGAAAAAATCTAGGAGCAAGCAGATTGGTATTATTAAAATAACATTTATTTGCTAAATCATTTCCACCATCTTCTTTTCCCCAATTCATTCACAGTGTAGCGCCCTTGAGTTAGTATTTCACGAAAATGGCACTATTTAAATTATCCAAATTTATATTTTTATTATAATGATTTTTGAAAATCATTATAATGAGAATGATCTCAAGATGAATTTGTAAAAAATAAAATTATAAATCAAATATTGGATATTATTGATAAAATTTATATTATTCCATTTTAATTATTAGGCTTATTATACGTTATGTTTTAAAAATACATTTGTACTATAAAAATAAAAATGAATAAATGAACAGTATTTTATATATTATAAATTATTTGTAAAATTATTAACACAATTATACAGCATCTACTACATTCCTTGGTAACAATCTGTGAGTTCAAAGGTAAAACTTATTTATCATAATTATTTTAACAGTAAAAATAAATAAATATATTAAAAAACTATGGAATATACTTGAAATAGACTCTCGATTAATAGGAATCAATTAAATTCAAATCCGGTTCGAAAAATTACAGATTTTAAAAGTTAAAAATGCACAAATCAATATTACAAAATCAATATACACAATATTATTATAAATATTCTGCAATTCGTTTGTGTCCGCTGTAACAAAAACACAAGGACTGTTTTGATGATGGGGTTTATTGGGTCATTCCATAAGTAATGCGATTTTTTATACTTTTATTTTTCAAAATTAGGTAAACAAAGCTATTTTTTAATCTAAAATATATAAACACTTCACTTTCTACTATGCTTTTCCATCTATCTGGTAGACTTGTAATGCCTCTTTTCCAAAATTCACTTCGCTCACACAAAAATCGACAATTTTCAATTGTGCATGTTTTCGGAATGCCCAGAAAATGTACTATATCCCAGCAAAAGCGGCATATTTTTAACTTAATATTTACCCGCTACAGGGCAAAAAGTGTTGTTTTTGCATTTTGAAGAAAAGGTATTGTTTAATTATTTTTTTAAAAATACTAAATATTTTTCAAATGGAGGAAACACTTTCAGGTTTTACCTAAAAAGATCTGTGGACAGTAAAAAGTTCAATGTGGCTTGATATTTATTTTTAATTCATTTTATTATACATATTCTTAAACTTTAAAAACAATCTCCTGAAAAATCAAGTTTTTTGATATATGATGTTGTTGAAAGGAGTGAGCGACTTGTCTTTGACGAAAAACACTCCTCCAGTACTGATCTGTGGAATTCATCATTTTTCCGTTGAAATGATTTTGAAGAATGCGGAATAAATGCAATTGAAAAAAAGCGCATTACTTATGGGATGACCCAATAGATGATCCTGTCGAATAATAGGGGCTTTACTGCCATTGAAACAAAGATATTGGGGCACACATGCTTCCCTGATTACATTTATGTATCATGGGTACGTATGTGATTACAATTTTTTATTTAAAGCAATATTTTTGGATTGATCGGGAAATTCATCTAACATTTTTTTATCATCCTGGTAAATCGAGAATATTGTATTTCTAAAATATGAAATAAAAAAATAAAAAATTATATGTGCGAAAAAAACACTGGATTCTCTTTTTACATGTCAAAAAAGTATATTATTTATTTATTTATTTATTTTTTTTTTTTTTTTTTGGCGTTTCTCATGTGTGTGATTAAAATCCGGGATTCGGATCTCACATACTAATATAAGAGTTTCTGCTTGATAAAAAGCTTCTTTACATCTCACCAATAGATGGCTCTAGTGAAGTTTTAGTGATTCATGAACAAGGTTTCTAAATTGGTTCATATATATAGAACTTCCAAGAATTTGAGTAGTGTGGTTGTCAATAATGGGTAGAATTGGTGAATGTTACACGTGTGTAAAGTGATCACTCAAACCAGCCTATGACGGTCGTAAGCCCCGTAAATGCCCAGACTTCCATATTCTTCTTCATCTTTGATGAGATGTCAAAAAATAATATGAAAATAACTCCTGTAATTGGAGATAATCCAGATTTTGTGAACAAGTATTTGGACACACTCAAAATGTTGTCAAAAAAGTATAGTAAAATAAAAATAATGGTGGATTGGATTTCTAATATAAAAGTGTATATAGGATATAATATTTTTTTTTTAAATGAATAACCTGCAAAACCTTTATTTTTAGAGGCTTGCCTGCAGGTAGGATAGTGAGAAAAGGGAAGGTAAATGTAAAAAATATATAACAAACACCCAGACCACTTGAAAATAAATCTTTCTTGAATTTATTTTGCAATTGGCATGTATCAAACTCCCGATCCCAGTTTTACGGCCTAGTTAGATCCCAGTTTTACTGCCTAAGTACGTCACGGCGCATGCCAATAATTTTTGTTTATTGTATTTAAAATTCTATTTTTTAGATATCACAACAAGGATTTTTCACTATCAAACCCACATTTGGTACATCGCTTTCATCACCTGAGTCATCCAAAGCCTCTATAATATTTCTTTCCAAATTTACTGGATTTAAATAAACAAAAAAACATCTATTTATTGACTTGGCGTTTAATTTGTAGAACTCCATTTTAATTTATGTATTAATTTTAAATCAAACACAGATTTTTTGAGTCTACTAAGTTGTATTTTATTAACAAAAAACACATAAAAAATTATATTGCGACAATTGTTTCGCCTTGTTAGGGCATTATCAAACGAATGACATTCGTTTGATAATGCCCTAACAAGGCGAAACAATTGTCACAATATTATTTTTTATGTGTTTTTTGTTAATAAAATACAACTTAGTAGACTCAAAAAATCTGTGTTTGATTTAAAATTAAAACATAAAAAAAAAACATCTTTTATTTTATCAGACACTGGACATTATTCACCCTATGAATGATATTTCAATATATATTCTGAATTAATCTCACATATCGCTCACCCCTTTCAACAACGTCATATATTAAAAATCGTAAATTTTCCGTTGTGCATGTTTTGGAATGCCCATAAAATGTACTATATCCCAGCAAAAGCGGCATATTTTTAACTTCATATTTGCCCGCTACAGGGCAGAAAGTGCAGTTTTTGCATTTTGAAGAAAAGTTATTTTTTAATTATTTTTATAAATAAACTAAATATTTTTTAAATGGAGAAAAAACATTCAGGTTTTACCTAAAAAGATCTGTTGCACAGTAAAAAGTTCAATAAATGGCTTGATATTTATTTTTAATACATTTTATTATATTTTTAAACTTTAAAAACGATCTCCTGAAAAATCAAGTTTTTTTTATATATGATGTTGTTGAAAGGAGTGAGCGATATGTCCCATCGTCACAAATTCTTAACTGATGGCACCACCGTCAGCCTAAATTCCACATCTACCAAAATTAAAACTAATGTACAACAAAAAAATTCAACAACTACATATATATCTTGTAAAAAATTAATGGAATATGGATGTTCAATAATGGACAGAATGGCGAACGTTACACAAGTGTACAAAGTGATAACTTAAGCCAGCCGAATGCCAGGCTATAAGCCCTGGAATGGTCAGATTTCCATCTTCTTTTGTGTAAAAACGATAGATGTCTTGTCTCAGTTAAGACACCTTTAACCGGATCCACGCGGCTCGCATAACCGTATGTGTTTTAACAAGACATGCCCCATACGCGGCTGACATAAGCGTTTGTGTTTTCACTTTGCTCCAAGTTTCGAACCTCAACGAAGTTCAACTTGGAGGGATTTTTTCATGGTGTGGAACTTTGGATAAAATAATACGTCAATCCTCGGCCTTATGACATCTGTTGAAATATCTGACTAATAATTTGTAACATCACAAGGATAAATAAAAGAACAGATCCCTGATTTTTCTTGCGGTCGGTAATTAGTCCGCGCCATAATCATGCCCTATATCTGTCTCACTCTCGACGCTACGCATCGCCAGTGGGTAAGAGTGACACACGATGCGTGCTTTGATTTATTTATGTTACGATCTAATTTGTTTATATTACGATATATTTCAAGAATAATGTGACACACGTGTATTATAGAGTACCAAAAAGGCACAATGAATCCCATTGAACGTTTTTGTTTAGGAAAATAAATCGTTTCATAACTAAATACATGATAAAAGTAATCATTTAAAAAACGGCGAAATACAGCCGCACGAGCATCTCTTAGGAACAAAGTTAACGCGTTTAAAAGGTTAATATGTAAAAATTGATTTGTTTAAAGATATTTTTGGCTCTTGGTAACCAGCTGCGCAAGCAATCAAATCATGAAGAAATTGTGAGCACTTTCTACATTGGTATCTATAGTAATAAAATTATGGTGTATCAGCCTATAATTGGTGGCCTTCAAGAATTGAACATGCTGTTATTGGATCTCTTGGCGTATCAATCGGCAAGTCTACTGAGTGGTAAGTATATGCGAGGGATGTAGCACCATGGTATTCCAAAACCGTGTAAAAAGGGGGTCCAGATTATTTTCTAAATGACCAAGTGAGATTTGCGCCACTAAACATCCATTTTTTTTTCAACGTTTTTCCTTCAAACCAACAATAACATATATAATGAGAATTTTAATTAGCTTCTTTATCAGATTCAAGTTGGTAATATCATTAATTGATTAGGGAGTCAGTTTTTGGTAATATCTATGTATTTTTAATTGAAATTTTACTCAGTAAATACCATTATTTCTTAAAATACGAAATCGTAAAAATTATTAAAACATTGACTGCCAAATTAGAAAAAAAAACATCCTTGGGGCCACAACTGTAAACAGACTACATATACAGTTTTCATTTTAATGCAATGCCAAGTATGGTATTAGTTTTCAGAGAAAAATCTGGGCCAACTTCGGTAATTTTTCCAGGGGGCCACACAGAAAGTGCATACATTTACATTACATGGCAAACGTGAAGCGTATACAATTCACATAACATAAAATCCAATCCATGATTGGAGTTAGATTTAACTCACGCAACCTGTTGACTAAACACAGCGTGAGTTAAATATGACTCACATGGCTTTCAACGTGTTAATATTAAAAGTCATAAACTTAAACATTTTGAAATAATATAAATTCATAGAAATGTAAATTATAATAAACCCATTATTTATAATGTGAGCCTCGGGGGGAGGTCTATATTTATTGTCTATTGGGATTGTCCATCTTTCCACTAATAAAAATTAAAAACAGCTTCTACACTCTCTTCATCCTTCAAAGTCCCAAAAAAACAACTCTTAAAATTTAAACTTAGCTTCACATACGGTGTTTGAAAATAATGAATCAAATGTGTTACAATAGATTTTGAGAAAAAGTGGTATTTACAAAGTAAAATTTTTAATTAAAGTGGTAATATTCTTTTGCAAGCGAAACTCACGTTATAACTGACTTACACTGTACCAGGTACATAATAGTACCTTACGACCTTCTACACCAGTGTTACTCATGCATCTAAGGGTGGTGACTGAGCGGAGCCATTTCTTCATTAACATTCGATACAGGCATTCGTATAGTCAGTACAGCGAGCCGAGCGCTGTACTGACTATACGAATGCGCGGCGAGCATCCGAAACCATCCATAGTTTCGGATGCTCGCCGCGAGCGATGTTACGATGTTGCGTTACGACGAAATGCTCCGGTCAGTCACCACCCTAATAAGTCATTCGACTCCAACATTAAAAAATCGCGGTAGCATTAATACTTGCTTAGTTCGATGGTCTATTTACAAATAATAATAATAATAATAAAAACAGCATACATTAATGTTTTAAACCTAGCGAAGGTAAATTGATTTAAGTCCAGTCTTTAAGCGATTGTCAGGAATAGTCTTGATCTCCGAGTCCCATATTTTTTGCCCGATATGACAACTTGTACATACGATGTTGTTCTTGTATGGCTAAGAAATGCGCCAGTAATCCATCGAAGTCCAGTGCTGCTTTAACATTGTCTTGTTTCAACTTCTCGCTGTTCCTAAAAATATAAACATTTTTTTTAACACATTGTTGTCGGGCGGCTTTTTTGTCAACCCCGACTCTAATTATACTCGGACAGTTTGCCGTCCGACCCTCGGTATACTAATTGCAAGTAACCGCAAACCCAATTTCGATCTGTACAATGTTTTTTGGCGTCTCTCGCACTTCACCAAAAGTAAGCAAATAAAACGCTTTTAAGCGTCTCCCGCTCTCTACCGACAGTATCTAATAGACGCTTTTAAGCGTTTTCCGCAAACAATGGTTTGATATTTCTTAATTTTTGCTCTTAATATAATAAAACATCAACTGCAAGGTTTTTTCCATTTTTATTTTATTTGACCAGTATTTCGGGTTTCGTCATTACTGACATCATTATGGGTTTCATACCCATAATGATGAATTGACTACACACAAATACACCCTATTTCTTACTCGAATATCTTGCAAATGCTCTTACTGAGCTTCAAATTCCACACAGCAATATTTTGAAAATAAGGTAGCAATAAACATTTATTGTAGTGTGTCTGGATTTATAGTTACTTTAGACATCCCCAGTAAAATAGGATCTATATAATAGCCCGGCGTGAGAACACCTGCATAATAGCCCGGTTAAATTCTAAAGGGAAATCTCATAATGCACATTAATTGAAAGAATAATTATAATTTGAACTGACTGATTTTGCACCGAGACGATGTTGTGAGGAACACATTGCAGCCTCTTCCGTAGTGTGTGAAATGCTTCCGTCTGAGGTAAGAGCATCAGCAGTCCGTAGAGGGCGCTGCACAGGGCTTCTGCACCCCACCCACCCAACAATTCTAGTCGTAAATCTGTCAAAAACACCACCCGTTATAGTTTAAAGTGAGAATTTAAAAATAACGAAATATCTGAAAATACTGATAATAATAATACAGTGGAACTCGATTATAACGCCATATAATAAATATAATAATAAAACCCCTATCCGCACCCCAATGGTGCATAGGGCACTGCGTCATATAAACGCAGTGTTATCTTGATCGTTTACACATGAAGGAAAGGTGATCAGCCCTCCGCTTCAGGTACCAGTCCAGGGTAATATTGAATAAATGTGACAATCACTTATATCACTTATATTTATTTTACCCCCCTTGTGAATCGAACCCGGGACCTCCAGAACGGTAGCCGAACGTGCTGACCATTACACTACGGAGGCGGACAACGCCATATAACTAACAAAATTATGATGTTATATCAGAGGGACATTATAAAAGAGTCTTAAAACTTTGAAACGCTGTTTTAATGAATGGGAATTTTAAAAACAAGGCTTATATATTAATATTATTCCATTGATTGGACTTCATCATGTTAAACTAGCAATATTAAAGTTAATACTCAGAGTTCATTTAAAAAAAGAAAAACTACAGCTATATGAAAATCAAGTTTGTTGCATGCCTATTGTTGAAAGAAATCTGTTTTTTTTTTAAGATCCACAGAAAAAAAATTTAATATTTTTTTTCTGTGGATCTGTGTAAATGGTATACTGCGTCAAATACATATGGTAGCAAACATCTCTCTAAAGCGGAAGAAACGAGAAAGTGTTTTGATGGCTTTCATAGCTTTTTGATGAGAGAAAGTGTTTTGATGGCTTTCATAGTTGTTTACAAAAACCATTGTAAACAACTGACTGCGGAAAAACGATTTGCCGATTGGCAAACAATTTGTTTACAACGAAATGGATGCTATAACCGATACTGGTAACATTCATTGTTGATAAAACCGTTTTTTTCATAACACTAATACATACTGTTTGGGCAGACTTGCTAAAAAGTGACATTATATACGAGTTGACGTAATAGCCTAGGCCGGTATAACTGAGTTCCACTGGATTTGTCTAATTAATATAGTGCCATTTTCATCAAATATTGTCCCAAGGATGCTTAATATTTTTCTTGATTGCCATATATGTATGTATTATACTTTGCACTACATACAAACTTAATTATTATATACACACTTACAAAAATAAGTACTTACATGCAAATATAGGGGATTCAATCAATTGCACCAACTTGTCGATTTCTGTTAAAAATTCTACTGTTACTTCTAATTTTCCACTGCAGTATGTATGTTAAGGAATATTATTTTTTAAGTATGCATAAATTCTGTTGAAATAACCTACTTATATGTATATAAAATACTGACATAGAGAATCTAAAGTGCGGTTAGAGAATATACAGGGTATTTCGATGAAGAATCAAAGTTCATAAATAAGAATATTATATTATTTATTATATCGGACACTGGATTATTCACCCTACGGATGAGATGTCAATTTTAAAGGTGTCACAAACTGATATAAAACATAAATCATTCTTCCCTTTTTTTATGAAAAAAGATTTGACCTAGCATTTTCCCCATTTTGCCCATTACGATATAAATGTTACACAAGTGTATAAAGCTTAAGCCAGCCAAATGCCAGGTCGTAAGCCCTGGGACACTCAGACTTCCATCTTCTTTCATAAAAAAGGGAAGGATGATACATGTTTCACATCGAGTTGAGACACCTTTCAAAATTCATAAATAAGTATGTATAGATGATATTGTCCAAAAAAAATGGGTTTGGGTATATAAAAATATAAAATTTAATGTCAATATTATTGATATATACTTGATTGTAAAGGTTTTTACAAGTGCTGTACATCAGAATAGCCCCTGTTAAAGTTAACCTTCTACAAGAGCTCCACTTTAGTCTCTCTTAAAATTCTCCAAAAATATTAACAATGCGATGGTCACACGTCACACGTCAGGAGATTAAAGGCATTATATTATTGGAATAGCTAGCAATTTGTGCTTTTGATATTATTAAGTTATCAAAGATGTCGTTAGGTGGGGAAGGCAACAAAAAAGATAATGGTATGGCGCATGTGACGAGAATGGAACCATCCAGACTCCCCCACATTGCACTGCATGGCCAATCTCAAGGCAGACGACTCCCGGTCAGACCACCAAAGAGATGGATTGACAGCTGGGAATAGCAGGAGGCTAATCTCCTAAAAACAAGTCACATGGCCACAGGCCACAAGAAGAAGATGATAATATGCAGTATATAATGATAAATAATAAATAATAATAAAACCCTTATCCGCACCCCAATGGTGCATAGGGCTCTGCTTCATATAAACACAGTGTTATCTTGATCATTTACACATGAAGGAAAGGTGATCAGCCCTCCGCTTCAGGTCCAGTCCAGGGTAATATTGAATAAATATTACAGCGAAAAAATCATATATATTTATTTGACCCCCCCCTGGGAATCGAACCCGGGACCTCCGGAACAGTAGCCGAACGTGCTGACCATTACACCACGGAGGCGGACAAAAGATAAAATGATAAGGATACAATAACCGGATCAGTTGATTACAGTGGCCATAGTTTTGCGTAAGGAAACACAGAGCCACCAAAGTAACGGGATTGTGACTCCAACTCTTGTATAGGCACACAAAAAGGGTATGGCTGCTCTGAAATCACAAAAAAACAATATGAATAATAAAAAATACAAGACAAGATGGTGGACTGGTAATACAATCATACAGGACTCGACAAACCTCTGTGTTGAAATCTTTCAATTGATTTCGTAACTCGAATAGTTCTGCTGATGTGAGAAGAATCATGTTTAATGTTTCCACCATTGTAGCGGCAAATTTAAGATTCTTTTCTTTTAGCAGTATCTCCGACAGAGTTGTGTAAATGTCTTCAGCATTCAACAGGACACATAGTTGTCTGTAAAATAATGTATTATTTTACCGATAACATTCAATTGATAATGCCCTAACAAGGCGAAACAATTGTCACAATATTCATTTTTTATGTGTTTTTGTTAATAAAATACAACTTAGTAGACTCAAAAAATCTGTGTTTGATTTAAAATTAATACATTAATTAAAATGGAGTTCTACAAATTAAACAACAAATCAATAAATTAAAAAATTAAAAAATAAAATAAAAAATAAAATAAAAAATTAATAAAAATATATTTGATTTTACCTAACTATAAAAGATCCTCTGTCATCCAATAAAGTGGTGTCACAGCTAAAAAGCTGAAGTAAACTAACCAAAAACTTCCTGTAATAAGGACTTGATCTAACATCAGATTCACCTGAAACCAGTACACATATTGAATTAAAATCCATCGACGGAAGGAAAAAGAGATGATTATCAATCACTATCATTCGGAGTTTAGTACCTTGAGCATTGGAAGAAGAAGGCGTGGAGCATATTTCAGCTAAAACTGCGAGACTCTGCCTGACCACATCATCTGAAGGATCTGACAGACTGCTCAATAGAGCGTCGAACATTTGTTCTGTGTGCGCAAACATCTGCAATCATAAAAACAAATTAAAAACAATGCTCGATTAACCCTAGGAAGATAAATAATTAAATTCAATAGTGGACCATCCTATTGTCTACGATTCCTAGTACAGATAAAATAGGTAAAATCCTATCTTTATTAAATCTTTTTTTTTGTCAATCCTACTTTCTATAAATAAACACATGTGTCGAGTTGTGGTCCCGTGGTTAGTGCGGACTCTTAAGTCAGAGTTTCTCGGTTCGAACCCACTCTACTACAATTTGATACCTATTTCTAAAAATGAGCCGCTTAGGCTCACAGAAATAGTGTAAAATTGAAATATTTGTGTAAATAATAAAAACACAAATATTTATTTTAAATAAAAAAAATTAAATTTAAAAAAACATTTGAGAAAGCATAGAAAACCTGAATGGTTCGCCAACAGGAAATTCCACCAATAATTTTTAGTAAATAAAGTAATTTTTAGTAAGTGGAATTAAATTTTAAAATGACATATCGTAGTCGTACAGGAGAAAGTGACCAACTACCAAAACGTAAAATGTTCAGGAGGGCCATTTAAGTCACTTTTGCTTGCAGTTAGTCATTTTTACCAAGTCAATATATTATACTTCCATGTTTAAAATCGTTTGGGATTTTTACAGGGCAATATTAAGCTAATAAGAAATCAAATAGTCAATGTTCACGTTTTTGTTAAACAATGCACTTGGTCACTCTCTCTCCTGTATGAATACGATATGTTTACACCTGTGCTGTGCTGTGCGCACGAGTTTCCTGCTGACCTTCCTAATGAATAAAAAAATATTGAATACACTCTTTTATTTCTTTAATATGCAGACTTATGTGAATACCTTTGCGGGGATCTTGTTGTATAGATGCAGGATCCATCTTAATACAGCAACTTTAGTCTGTACAGAATTGTGATGAAGTAACTGATTTAAGACTTCGACAACGGATGGGAGATCTAGTTTCTCGTGTAGAGCTGTACTGGGTGACAGAGAAACATCTTCAGTTTCTTGAGCCTCATCGCCACGTTTCGCTTTGCTGGACTTCCCCGATTCTATGTCTCCTGCGTCCAATGTTATCAGCTTCATAAGGCTGTAATTTACAGCTAAAGCAGTCTCCTTTATATCTGACACTAGAAATTATGGAAAATATTGTATATTTTTAAAGCATTTTTACTTTGCGGTGTAATAATAATAATATTTATTCCATATTATAAGTGCTTCTCTATTTGTAGAAAGCTGGACCATCACCAAAGCTACCGCAAAGAAGATTGAGGCATTCAAAATGTGGTGCTATAGAAGAATGCTCAAAATACTTTGGGTAGAGAGTTCGAAACCCAGATCTTTTAAGACGCATGGGAAAAGACAGAGACGTTATAGACACTATACAAAAAGAAAGCTAAAGTACTTAGGCCATTTTATAAGAGGAGCGAAATATAAAATAATACATATTTTATTACAAGGCAAAATGGAAGGTAAACTTAGCATACGAAGAGATATTTCCTGGTTTTACAACTTGAGATTGTGGTTACACTTAATAATTTATTTAGCATTTTTTTAAGAATTATAGAAAAAGTTATATAATTAGATTATAAAAATAAAAATAAAAGTATCGTTTGGAAAAAAATTAATATTTTTTGTGTTCCACAAAGCAATTGGTGCAAAAATATTGACGTGCCAAATTAGAGTTCCACAATAACGCTTACAGTAAAACTGTTAATCACAAAAAACATATTGCTAATGCAGTGCTTTCTTGATAATCATCTACATAAAAGCAAGGTGATCAGTCCCAGAAAAGCCAGGTAGAAAATCTACTTAAACATGAAAACAAGTCCACCGTAACCAAATCGTTAGTATTTTTGCTCATGAATTATTCCCCAGTTAGACACAGACAAAGAAAATAATGAAAAGGATACTTTTTCGGGCGTCACCATTGTACGATAGGCACGGCAGCACCGCTGTGAATATCCCAGACATGTACGGCAACATTTCTATACCGGAAAGTTGAACAAATTCCTTAATCCATGTTATCGCGGTAAACTGAAAAATTAAAAAATATATATTATATAATTAGGCTAACTAGCCAACTAACCATCACGGTGCTAGGTAGAGAGGATAGAACGCTACACCACTCTGTCTTTGCAAAAATTCTTCGCCTCTATAACACTCAGGTGTCTTCTCATACATACCCGCCGATTATTCTGACTGTTGACCTGTCCATGCTTAAGTATTTGAAGTACAGTAATACCCCGCTTAAAACCACCTCTATTTATGCTGTTTCAGTGTCTTAAAAGCGCGGTACAGTCATTCACTGAAGACTTTTACTCCGGGATTTCATAATATTTATTCGTCGCGTGTTGACTCCCAATCAGTTTATACCGTTTTGGTTGTGTGCATTCCCAATAAGTTAATATATGTACTACAATACTGTTTTGTCATTTGAAATGCATTAGTTTTTGTAATCCCGATAGTGGAGCACTGCGTGTGTCAAAGGAGTACTGTACATTGTCATTGTCATTTATATATGTGGAAAATAGATCCTACATAGCACTGATTCGTTTAGCGCCCCTTTTTCTGGTATGGAATACTGTACTTGATCATGCCAAGTTCTCCTTACTCTTACTCTGCTTCTATTTCCAACTACACTTACCTCGTATATTTGCTTTACAGTTATTTTTTCACTCATTCATTCTACATGCTCAAAAAATCTTGACACACCTTTCTTAATTGTGTTGATAATGCTTATCTCAGCTTTGTATTCTTTCCTTAGTTTACTATTTAAACATCTATCATACATTGTTATGCTGCACATTCATCTGAGTGACCGCATTTTGATTTCATTCTTCTTTTGCCAAATCAATGCATCACAATTGGTACCAGGAGAGGTACAGCGTTATGAACAGTATATGTATCGTTAGGAAATTGTATTTGATATAAGAATGAATGTAAAATAAATATTAAATTAAACAAATATAGTAAGTTACCTGCAATACTTCATCTGTAGCCTGGGCATGAACAATCAAAATGTTGATCATACTTGCAAAATCTACTCTTGATGGGTCATTCTTAATACTCTGTAAGAATAAAGAGAGTTGGGCGCCACACCTAATAACAAAAAAGATAATAATCTGTGATTCCAATAATGGTGCGTTATTATTATGACAGTAAATTACACATAATTATTTTATTTCATCATAGACATAATTCATCAAAGCTGATAGTGTGTAAAGGAGATGTGTATTTACCAGTGCTTACTATTTGTTATTTTATTATTATTTTATGTTTAAGACTTTTTGTTTCTCTATTAGTGTATTTTTATATTAGATACTATATATATATGTATTATGTTAAAGGCCATAGCCGTTCAATAAATAAATAAAAGAAATTCAAAAATAATTACAATTTAAAATTTACAATAATGCATCCGTTCTTAGTTTTTCAGGGCCAATCTTACACTTCCCTTCATCACTTGGTCAGCCATTGACCACCAAACTTCTTATTTATTATATAGCAAATATTGCATAAACCCATAGATAAAATATAAATAAATAAGTGAAATATTCACATGAAATTTCATTATATAAAGCAATGGGAATACTTACATTTTTTTAATTTCCACCATCGGATCATCTAAGATTCTGAACAATCCATCGAGTATTTCAGGTAAAAATATCACCAAGTCTATATCTGGCACTGAATCTAATACAGAAACCCAAGATATTATAAACTGACGAGCAAATGCGTTGCGAGTGTAAATACGTTCTCTCAACAATGGAATAAACGCACACAGATCAAACGAAGCACTCTCGGTCACAATGTCCTAAAATAAACAAATAAAACTTTATTCCTTGATTCGCAAGAACCCACTCACCGATTGAATAATCAATTTGAGTTAAACCCTCGGCTACTAAAATCCGATATATCGGCTTTCGGTACTGCAGCGAGAAATACCGGAAACCGAAACTAGTTAAATCGCAGTATTTCTAGCGTAGTACCCCAAAAGTCCCGGTAGCCAAAGGGTTTATTCCCCTAATGTGTACCTTTATTATTCTGTCCAGCAGATCGGAGGCTAATTTCATACTCTGTTCAGTGTCAGTTGCTGATTTACTGAGGACGTTGAATATATCGGTGAAGTGAACCAAGATGGCTCCTCTCGTCACCTTGGCCACGTTGTAGAGAGCCTCGCAGGCGAAGTAGCGCACTCTCACTTCGGTGTCAGAGAAGCACGCCAATATCGGGTGAATCAAAACGTTTAGGTACTCTGAGCAATCCTGAAATGACAAGAAAGTTAATTTTTTTTTACAAAAATATTAATAATATTAGTATATAACCACTCACCGAGATTTTTATGTCTACCGGTTTCGAGACGTACCCGTCTCTTCGTCAAGACAATCACCATTACAGCATGCAAACAATACCACCCTTCACCCTTTTGAGTGCATGTTTAACCTCGGCTCGTAACGCATGTCTGTGGTGAAAACTGTAGTGCATGTTGGTCTTCGGGTCGACCAAAAATCGCATGTGTTAAACATTTTGTGTAGTTTTAAGTGTGTAAATGGTGCTATGGTGGTGAAGGGTGGTATTGTTTGCATGCTGTAATAGTGATTGTCCTGACGAAAAGACGGGTACGTCTCGGAACCGGTAGACATAAAAATCTCGGTGAGTGGTTATATACTAATATTATTAACATTTTTGTAAATAAAAAAAAATTAAAATTGACCAACCACAAAGTAAATACTTTAAATATTCATAATATTGAGAATATGACAAGAAAGATTTGCATTTAAAATTACACCGAAATAATTTAGTGAAATTTGGATTTACGTCCACTGAAAAGAAGCTGAGATACAGTAAAACATCAATACAATGGACTGATTGGGGGGGGTGTCCTTTAAAGCCGAAATTCCGTTTTATAAAAATAGGTTTAAAATAAATTAATATAATAATAAATCCCTTACCGCACCCCAATGGTGCATAGGGCACTGCTCCATATAAACGCGGTGTTATCTCGATCGATTACACATGAAGGAAAGGTGATCAGCCCTCCGCTTCAGGTACCAGTCCAGTGTAATATTGAATAAATATTAGAGTGAAAAAAATCACTTATATTTAAACCCCCCTGGGAATCGAACCCGGGACCTCCAGAACGGTAGGCGAGCATGCTGACCATTACACTACGGAGGCGGACAAAATTAAGAAACTTATTTTTGAAAATATGAACACTGTATTTAGATATAAACGATACAAAACACAAATAAAGTTGTGATGTTGCTGTTTGATATTGACACGCTTGCTTTCGGTAATCCTGCTTTGAAAAAGGAATCAAGTTTTGATTTTTTTTTTAAAAGAATCAAATGCAGTTTTTTAAGTTTTGAGACATATCGCTCACTCCAATCAACAACGTCATATATCAAAAATTGTCAATTTTCAGTTGTGCATGTTTTCGGAATGCCCAGAAAATGTACTATATCCCAGCAAAAGCGGCATATTTTAACTTAATATTTACCTGCTACAGGGCAGAAAGTGTTGTTTTTGCATTTTGAAGAAAGGGTATTGTTTAATTTTTTTTTATATATACTAAATATTTTTCAAATGGAGAAAAAACCTTCAGGTTTTACCTAAAAAAGTCTGTTGCACAATAAAAAGTTCAATAAGTGGCTTGATATTTATTTTAAATACATTGTATTATTTTTTAATTCTTTATTTTAGTGCTTTCACACAAACATCATGGTTAGATTAACGCAGAGAACATCATAGTCTAAGCTTAACTCGAAGGTGCACAGTTTACACCCGCGCTGTGCCAGGCGGGTTTCGCGCAAGGTATCGGACCCTCCTACATTGTATTATTATACAAGTATTCAACCACATATTTTTAAACTTTAAAAACGATCTCCTGAAAAATCATGTTTTTTGATATGTGACGTTGTTGAAAGGAGTGAGCGATATGTGATTATTATAGCTACTAAAAATTGTTTACATGCAGCGACACTTGAATTTAACCATGTATAATATTAACAAAACATCTTTAATTTTTGTACATTTGAAGTTCATTAAATAGAGAGGTCCATAATATCGAGGTTTTACGATATTATGAATAATAATAATAATAATAATAAAATTGGATAACTTATATAGCGCCATTTTCGTAAAAAATACCTCAAGGGCGCTTCACTGTGAATGAGTGACGTATCCGCAAAGATGAAATTTATTACATGTTACTATATTTGTCCGCCTGTTACGCTATTCTGTCCGCCTCTGTGGTGTAATGGTCAGCGTGTTTAGCTACCGTGCTGGAGGTCTCGGGTTCGATTCCCGGGGGGGGGGGGTGAAAATAAATATTTGTGATTTTATACTATAATATTTATTTAATATTACCCTGGACTGGTCCCTGAAGCGCAAGAGTGATCACCTTGCCTTCATGTAAGTAATGATCAATATAACACTGTGTCAATTCGATGCAGTGCCCTATGCACCATTGGGTGCGGATAAGGGTTATAAGTAAGTATAAGTACTATATTTAATCTTTCGAACATACCGGACCCAGTGCAACCGCCACAGCTCCGAGTCCCAGAAGGCCCCCTTTTCTCGTGTGTGCGTTCTGCGAAGTGGCAAAATCTTGCCCCAAAACACGTATAAGCTTCTTTATTTGAATGGTATTGTTAGCCGCTTTAAAATCTCTTACCATTCTACAATAAAAAATTCATTAAATAAAAAATATTTAAAAAAATTAAAACAACCTAACACTTGTGTCCTCTTTTTAAATAAATCCTTACTTTTCTATTTCCACAGCAGCAGCTTTAGTTTTCTCATAGAGTTTGTCGTTTAGAGCCCTCACGCAAGCCGCACTTAGAGGGGCGTGATCAGTCATTTTCAATATTTTATTTCAACTCTAAATGTGTACCAACAAATTTTAGATGTTCAATTTAATTCAAGGAAAGGTTATTTTTACATGGAGATATATTTTTTAAAATATGTAACTGCAGTTAATAGCGGCTTAATCAGTAGAGAAATCTATGACGCTCGTTAAATAAAACAACACAAACATCCGTCCGACAACGGTGTACAAATTGGCACAATATAAATTTTGACATTGACGGAATTTGACGTTTTCTATAAAGTTGCCATATGTAAACTTTGAAAATCCGTAACACAAGTAGGTACCTTCTTGTTTAAAAAAAATCAACTTACGTAAATTGGGGTACATAGTGTACTTTTTTGTAAAATGGGTACTTTGTAGAAATAAAAATAAGCCGACATTATAAAAATATCATTTATGCAATAAATGAGTATGTACAAATCAATGTATCCAATTTTCACTGCAGCTATTATTATGGCGCAATGGACTTTATTCGAAGCCAGAAGTCTATTATTCGACCCAACCTACTAAGCTTTGGATTACTTTTTTTAAATGGCCTGTCTGTCTACGGAAACTTTATTAAATTTACTTAATATATTTTCATCAAACAGTGTGTATTAAGTATTTCATGTTAACAGAGAATTGGTTACTTTTAAAAAATAAAATGAATAACAAAGACATTAACACATTTCGGACGGGTGTTTTTTACGCCTGCGGACTTTTGGCGACGGAATTCGATAATAGTTTACAAATCGTTAAGACCTTAACAAAGAGATTGGTACATGATATTCATATAAAAACATGAAATAATTCCTTCTTTGACATAGAAATAAGGGAAAAATATCCTTCCTGTCCTTAAGCATTAATCAACCGAATGGGTAGAAATACCTTTCCCATCCTTAGTGTGTAAATTTGTTAAGTACATGCCTATTTGCATAGATGTCAACCAAAGGTGTTTATATAGTTTTCCCTGTGTGTTAAAGAGTTTTGCGTACGATCATATTCTACACCGCAGGACCTGCAAAGGCCCTATCACCAAAATTTATATTGGACTCCAATAGTCTGCCAATAGCTGATCGAAGAGTTGCCTGTTTTCTGTTGATTATCTCAGGATAACAGAGCTTTGAGATATAAGCCGGTACCATCCCATGAATTATCCTATACACCGTCCAGCAAAGTTTAAAAGTTATTCTTTCTGGATACTTCAAAAAGTGAAGTTCTCTTAGGTGTTCTGAGATGTGTGAATATTTTGGTGTCTCGGTTATCAATCGTGCTGCGGAAATGCTTTTTCATTTTAAATAAATCTTACTATCTAATAAGTGGAACAAAATCCAGCATTTATGAACAAAGGATTAGGACACACTAGGAAATATTATAAATATAAGTAATAATTGAAATAAATGAAGTGGAGGAAATAAAGAAACACGGAAACATTGTTTACAACTTATATGTATTTATACAAATAAAATCGTATAAACAGAAACAAATATTACGACAAATGCACAAATACGACATACAGTCATAGTAAAAAACTAATATAAAGATTATTAACTAATACAATAACTGTACAATAAATATAGTTAAGATGAAATAAGTAGACACTTTGTTGAATACAAAGTGAGATTTGTATGAAGCTTTAACATAACATTAATTATTTCTTAAAATAACACAATGTGATATGGTCACACTTGGTGTGGAATGAGATGGGAGTAGAATACAATGAGTTCCCACTTGCGGCAGCGGGAGTGGGATGTAGATTACTACGTACTAGTTGTGCACATTAACATAATCTTTACTTCTTATTTGGTGTTCACAAGATAATTTCATGAGGCGTCGTTACTTCAGAACTGAAAAATAATTTCCAAAACAAGTTTTAACAAAAAATAACTTGGGTAAACAATAAATTCACATAATAAAGGGAATGTAAGGGTAATGTTTATTTCAAACAATCACTTACAAACTAAAATAAAAAGGGCTCGAAACAGTGAGTGCTTTCCGTAGTAACAAAGAATACTAATAATACCCATAAACACATCGCAGTCTGACAATCTCACATTAAATTGCACATACTTGAATAGCATTCTCTGTCTCGTAAGTTTGGCACCATTACAACTGAAATAGTGGTGTAGGCAGATCATGCGCTAAATATTAATTTAAAAAAAGAGAAAGAAAATCATTTTCTTAATACATACACAATTTATGGACAGAATGGACATAATTTGTCACTTCGCCAATATATTTTTGCTTAAATAATATCCAAGCTTAAGAATAAATTGGTTCTTACAATCTAAATCACTGTCCTTACTTAACGAGAAAGTTACCCAATAAATATTCAAATCAGCACATAGTATGTTATATACATACTAAAAGTTTTACCAAATATGAATTTACATTTTCTGCACCTCTATAAATTTGAACTCACGGAGTTCTGAAAAAATATTTGTCAGATTCTAGGCAACAGGTAGAGGAACTTAAATCTATATGATTTTTCCAATCTACCGCATTCCACACTTCCCCTGTTTTGTACTTAGTGATATAAACAGCTTTACTCTTACTTAATACCTAACTACATATCTCTCATTGCCACTCTAATTTAGGGAAGCATTTCTGTTCTTTAAAACTATTCATATTTAGTCAGATAACTTTACTTGTATGATAATTTAGTGATAAGTCTTATATACTATAACATTACACAAGATAGACATATGTATGTATATAATGGCACTGCAATTGCATTTTGAAAATTCGGTACATTGGGTAAATTACTTCTAGTAGATAATTTACACAAACCAACCTTCCACGAAATGTAACGAAAGATACCGATTCGAAATAATAGTTGCATTTGTAAGTTTACATGTATGTACTTTATTAATATAATATTTTACGAAATAAGAGTTAAGAAGATTTAAAGAAAGACATACAATTCTAAATACGAATTCCAAGAAAAATAAAAACGGACATAACATAGAGAAACAAAAATTGTCAAAAAAAAAGTAACAAAAAACTATAACAAGCTTCAATGGACTTTTATGTGAAAATTGGAGGGAAAACCCACATTAAGAAATTTTAGGGATAATAAATCTCAAATCTCAGTCATCTTACTTGTACAAAAGAATGTACCTCAAATTTACCTATTTTACAGAAACTTAAGTTACATTTATAAATGAAAAAAAAGGTTTCAAACATGCCTTTCCTAGCAAAAAAAAACTTAAAGAAATTAATTTAATACATATATACAAATATTTTTAAGAAGTACATATATTTTTTCAATCGATCTATAATAAAACACAAGTTAAATACAAGCCACTGTAAATTCGGCAAATTGGGATACATTTTTTTGAACGTTGGATGACGGACAGAGAATACACTATTAATGACCAAAAAAAGCACTTTTTGATTTATACATTTTAAGGAACTTTATCCAATAATGAAAAAAGGTATGAGAGAAAATAATACTGTAATATGTAGCATTATCAATATCATATTGTATTTGATTGTCCAGTTAGTTACCGTAAAGTGAAATATCATAATTATATCCACCAGATGTGTTTTATGACAATTAAATAAGAAAACAGAATACATTTATATGTAGTGTAAATAAAAAGTAATCGGAGTAATGTGGTGTGTAGAAATAATAGGTTTAAGCAGAGAAAATGTTTGATAAAATAATCCGATCAACACTTATCACCTAATAGTAACTTTGTATTATTTGCATCGCTTCCATGTTCTGAATTAACTGAATGAAAAATCTTTGGTTTTCTTGTGCACAAAACATAAATTAAACAATGCATTAACTGGCTACAGATCTTTTTATCGTGAACTTACAATAAAGTGAGTCGTATTACGTATTATTTGATTTAACAAATACAAAAAAGTCGAGTATGTAATTACAATAGATGAAAATAAATTACAAAAAATATTTATGGCATTCATCAGCACTTGACACCACTTTTAGCGTATGAAATCCATTAAAATGTTTCGCTATACATATATGGAATAAGAAATATTTACACGCACATTTTTACAAATATCAATTTTTGTAATAGATAATATAGTACTATGGATGCATAAAAAAGGTGTGGAAAGTGCTGATGTGGCGATTCCGTTTGAGAACAATGTATTTTGCTAGATTAATATACTTAAAAGACCTAAAACAATATTTACAGAACTAAAACAAAAATGAGATCACATAAATGTCAATAAAGTAAATTATTACTTAAATTAAAAGTAACAAATTCATATACTTTGGCACAATAGAAGCTTTTCCTTTACCGTTATATTAGTCTCTTTTCGCTCCATACAACAAAACATTGTGCCCATTTGGAGATAAACTAAGGTGAAATGTTATACATAATATTAACAATCGGTGGTCTATTTAGTACTTATATAACTGAAAAAGAATTACACTAAAATAATATTTACTAAAGAGAACAATATTGAACCGCGATATGATTTGTGACAGTTGTTATTAAAGTAGCAGGATTCCGAAACAAATTTTTAAAACACTATTTTTTTTTATGAAAGGCAAGAAAAATGTGGAACCAAAATGATAATGTTTTGTTTGCTGTCTAATTTTAATACAATGACTCTTTGGTGGTACTATTTTCATATTTCAATAATATACAATTGCCCTCCTTAATTAGAAATTGACTCCATACATAATATGTTTTCATACAGTTTTGAAGCTGATTTTTTTTATGTAGATACCACTATTAGACTTGAGATGATCGCATTTAACCGTTTTCAACTGCCAGGTAGGTATCAATATGACAGATTTTTAGTTTTATCTTGATTTTCCATAATTATCTCAAAAGATGTTTCTATATATCATGTCATACTTGATCTTGGCTAGCAAAATGAGTAGAAATATCATATGCGCAAGCACGGAAATTTTGTACGGCCATTAATAGCGTTGGAGATGAATGATAAATGGAGATGTCACTTTCCTTGTAAAGACGGCAGATTATACAAAATGAAACAACGAAGTTCCGGTAGTAACGAGTGCTGCAATTGATGCGGGAAATAAAATTAAAATATCATATTATTTTTGACATCTCAACAAAGATTAAGAAGAATATGGGAGTCTAAGCATTTACGGGGCTTACAACCATCATAGGCTGGTTAAAGTGATCACTTTACACACGTGTATCATTCACCAATTCTACCCATGATTGACAACCACACTAATAAAATTCTTGAAAATTCCATATATATCGCTCACTCCTTTCAAGAACGTCATAAATCAAAAATCGACAATTTTCAGTTGTGCATGTTTTCGGAATGCCCAGAAAATGCACTATATCCCAGCAAAAGAGGCAATTTTTAAACTTAATATTTACCTGCTACAGGACAGAAAGTGTTGTTTTTGTATTTTGAAGAAAAGGTATTGTTCAATAAATTTTTTTTAATATCCTAAATATTTTTCAAATGGAGAAAAAACCTTCAGGTTTTATCTAAAAAGATCTGTTGCACAGTAATAAGTTCAATAAGTGGCGAAATATTTATTTTTAATACATTGTATTATATTTTTAAACTTTAAAAACGTTATCTTGAAAAATCAAGTATTTTATTTATGACGTTCTTGAAACGAATGAGCGATATATGATCCAATTTCGAAACATTGTGCTTGAATCACTAGAATTTCACTAGAGACATCTATTGTTGAGATGAAAAAAACTGGGTTAAAAGAAAAAATGATAAAATCAGTCTATGATCAGTAATTGAAAGATCAGCCGAAGCGCTCCTTGACGAGGAACATGAGCTTCTTCTTGCCCTTGTACTTGAGCTTCATGTCGGCGACGAGCGTGGCAAACTGCGCCTGGCCGTCGGGCGCCAGTGAGAAGGTGTCCCGCGCCTTGGCCAGGAAGTCGATGAAGTCGGCGTAGTGGCGCGGGGAAATGTGCGTGAGGCGCGAGTGCGTGGTGGCCACGTAGGCGCGCAGCGCGGCGTCCAGCAGCGGGCGCAGCGCGGGCGCGGGCTTGGAGCGGCCCCCGCGCGGCCAGCAGCGCCGCAGCACGTCGGCCAGCACGCCCGCGCACTGTACGTTGCGCACCACCAGCGGCAGCAGCCCCTGCAGCTCGTTGCGCCCCAGCGACTGCGCCAGCGCGCACGCCCAGTGGATGTCGTTGATAGCGGGGTGCGTGTCCTAGTAAAAAAAAAAACAACTTTTAATTTTTTTATTTATAGATTTGGTATTAAATTTGCAGAACTTCATCTCAATTTATAAATTAAATATTAAAATAAAACACTGATTTTTAGATTATACTAAATTGTAAATTTTATTTTACAATTAAATATTCACTAAAATTTGTGATTTTAGTGAATTGAAAACAGTTATATTTCAAGCTAAAGTTATATTTCAACCATAAAATGGAAAATCACAAAGTTATTGCTTTAACCTGTTAACCGGACGGGACGCACGAATACGTCAAACGTAAACAATATCAGGTATGGGTAGGACATATGAATACGTCCTTGAAATATATATTTATTATATTATATATATGGACGTATATTTTTCGAACAACATAGGTATTAGTCATCCATACATGTCTCGACATGAATTTAAGACACGGAGTGAATCAGTATTCGCGCCCGTTAGAAGTTGCGTAATTGGACAGCGGACCGCCCGGTTAACAGGTTAAGTATAAATTATATGTAATTTTATTATTAACTTTCTAATCATTTTCTAACTAATGTTAGAAAATGACTGGTAAAAAAATTATAAATCTTGTCAGTTACCTGATTGTAAGTGAGGTGCAGGTTCCTCATGGCCAGCAGCGCGAGGCGGTAGGCGCGAGCGGGGTGCGCGCGGTGCTGCAGGTAGCGCGCGAGCGCGAACAACTGCTGCGGCGCGAGCGCGCCCCTCGCCGCCGCGCCCGCCACCAGCTGGTAGGCCGCCTCCGCCGCCCCGCCCGCGCCCTCGCACAGCGTCAGCGCGTGCAGCGCACAGCCCGCAGGGTCCTGGAATACAGACAACAGTAGAGCACAATGAAGGAATGTCATAGCGTAATGAAATAGACATCAATAATGTTTCTTTTAATACGTTTAAAGAAATATTGTTGATGTCTATTTGACCAGTTGAAAAGAAATGTTGTGTATAGTTATACTTTTATGACAGTTTATTTAAATTGTTTTATTTTTAGATTACTTAGGTGGAAACCTATGATTGGAATTGTAATTTTTTTGTATTTTATCATATTATTCAATTTATTCAATTTCAATTCAATTTATTTAACAACAAAAAATTAATATATACATAACAAACAATATTCAAGGCGTATATATTAAAAGTAAGCAAGAAGACTTAAAGGTGTAGAAGAATCCCGCTTTGGAAAACTCTTTCGGACACATGGAACAGATCAATATCCAATGTGATATTGTTCAACATAGCGGTAGGTTTTCCTACAGGCATAACCATCGGCAGGTTGGTCCTGTGTATAGGAATGTGAAACAATCTATGTCGACGCTGTCTTAGGTAACTATCGGGAACATGCAGACCAATGTTCCGGATAATTTCAGGATTATCGATCATACCGCGCAACAATCGATAAAAACGCGTAATCAAATACACATTCCTTCTAGTCTCTAAACTATTGTAGCCAAGCATACCCTGGAGAAACTCGGTCGGGTAGAGCCGAGGATAATAGCCGTACTCTCTCATGTCGAGATACCTCAGAAACTTCTTTTGGACTTTCTCTACCATAAGAGAGATAATTATGTTATTTTTGTCGAAATATTCTGTTGGTTTTTCCAATAAAAAAATAGCGATCGTCTCGGCGATTGAAAATAAATTTACATTTTGGGTGTGTCTAAATTTGGTCTAAGCCCTGTAAATACCCAGACTTCCATATTCTTTCATTAATTGATTCGGCAGTCACTTTGTGGTAAAATGTATCCATTTTTAATTAATGTATTACTTAGTAAATACCACTTTTTCTTAAAATCTACTGTGACACGTGTTTCGATGCATTCCGCATCACGGTGTTTGAAAATGATGCGGAATGCATCACAGTAGATTTTAAGAAAAAGTGGTATTTACTAAGTAATACATTAATTAAAAAATCCATATTCTTCTTCATCTTGTTGAGATGTCAAAAATGTATGAAAAGAAATTGTTGACTATTTGGCGAATGACCCATCAAATGTCATTTGATTGCCGAAAAGCTTTTTGATTGGACCGGTGTGTGTGAGATCGTTTTGTCATGACGAAGAATGATCCCATGTCGATTAAGACTTCTAACAAACTAATTAAAAGTTATGATGAGAATTGACTGTTTTGTTGGGTGATATATTCAAAATAAAACAAGGTTTTTGTTGGATTGAATTATACATTTATTTATGTATATCTTAATATGTGACGCGTTTCGTCTTCTTAGGACATTATCAAATACTGACTAAAAATATTTACAAAATGTCCTTATACACTAACAATAATTACTATTATTAGGTCTAGGAGTACATATAATGGTGGGTAATGTGCCCTTTGGTAATGTGCCCATTTAACTACATTGCTTGTCTTAACATTCATAGAAATCCACATTACCCACCGAAATACCCACCATTATATGTACTCCTAGACCTAATATGTAATAGCAATTATTGTTAGTTTTTATTTATTGATTTGGCGTTTAATTTGTAGAACTCCATTTTAATTTATGTATTCATTTTAAATCAAACACAGATTTTTTGAGTCTACTAAGTTGTATTTTATTAACAAAAACACATAAAAAATGATATTGTGACAATTGTTTCGCCTTGTTAGGGCATTATCAAACGGATGTCTTTCATTCGTTTGATAATGCCCTAACAAGGCGAAACAATTGTCACAATATCATTTTTTATGTGTTTTTGTTAATAAAATACAACTAGTAGACTCAAAAAATCTGTGTTTGATTTAAAATTAATATGTACATAAATTATTAAATATTTTGTAAATATTTTTAGTCAGTGTTTGATTATGTCCTAAGAAGACGAAACGCGTCACGTATTAAGATATACATAAATAAATGTAGAATTCAATCCAACAAAAACCTTGTTTTATTTTGAATATATCACCCAACAGTTCAATATGGAATTCTACCAACTGTCTGCAGTTACAATAAATAAATTGACTGTTTTGACTGAATTGAAGATTCTCTACAGCTTGGAGCAATCTACAATTGTGGAAATTGTTAGAAAACCTACCTTGGTGGCGCACTGCAGAGCCAACGTCCGGGCGCAGTTGGATAATTTTTCTTGCTGTTCAAAGGTGAGATTCAGTCTAATCATTGTAGTGTGGGACATCACAGTAGTGGCCACTGGGCCCGTCGCTTCAGTCGGTGTGAACAGTTGGTACCTGAGGGAAGAAGTACCATTGAAATATAACAGTGAAGAGAAATATAACGATAAAGTAATATAAAGTAAGAATAGGATACATACCAGTTTTGCATAATTGAAAGTAAAGCATCTAATCCTAGTTCGGTGGCGCAGGTGACCAGCCAGCGCACCATCTCCCGGCGTCTCCAGTTCAGGGAAGAGAGAGTCATTCGCATAACCTGTACGCAAAACAAACACGGCCAGTTAGTTTAACAGCTTCAGACCAACCAGCCTTTAGTGTATGGAAGTTTGGTAATTAATAGCACATTGTTTGCAGTTTTTTTAATTAACCCCAACCATAATAATACTCAGACAGTCTACCGCCTGACCCTAAGTATAGTAGTCACAAGTAACCACAAACCCAATTCCGATCTGTACAATATTTTTTTGACGACAGCACCCCACCCTAGGAATCGAACTCGATACCCCCAAATATGGTAGGCAAATGTGGTATCAGTCATTATTCGAACCAGTTATTTAATTAATACAATAATTTCACTTCGTTCAAATATTTGCACACAAATACTGGATTTAACATGTATGTGAAAAAAATATATGAATAATATTTTATTTTTATGCAATGTCAAATCGTAATAATTTTATTTTAATGACCTGATGATGGAATTATTTTCCGAAACCGGTAGTCACGAATAAATGTTTATAAAACCGATTTTACACAAAGTGAGCAATGGATGATAAGGAGAGAGTTTTATTACCATACCACAAAGTTATCAATGCTTTTCATTTACCAAAAAATTTATAATTTTTTTTTTATTTTATCCCTTTCCGGTTCCCCAAAATTAAAAAAAAATCTAGGTAGACATAACTGTCTGTAATGTAACCATTCCATTAGAAAAACAAAAATTTCCTCTGCTTCACATACTGTTGTAATAGATACGACAAAAATGTAAGCTTGGAATTTAAATAAATAATACTAATGATGAAAATATGTCGAATAATGTCCGACATGGGACCTAAGGGCAAAAAATCTATGTTTAATGAGATTCGACATTGGACCAGTAAGGGTTAAAATCCATTTATTTTTTGTTTTCATTATCATCATTCTATTATTATTATTATTATCTGTCTTTATAAGCGCCCTTGAGGTAGTATTTTACGACAATGGCGCTATACAAATTATCCAAATTATTATTATTATAATTTGGATAATAATTTGGATAATTTTCTGCCTCCGTAGTGTAATGGTCAGCACGCTCGGCTACCGTTCTAGAGGTCCCAGGTTCAATTTCCAGGGGGGGTAAAATAAATATAAGTTCACTATAATATTTATTCAATATTACCCTGGACTGGTACCTGAAGCAGAAGGCTGATCACTTTTCCTTCATGTGTAAACGATCAAAATAACACTGCGTTTATATGAAGCAGTGTCCTATGCACCACTGGGGTGCGGATAAGGGTTTTATTATTGTTTTATTATTATTATTATTATTATGTTTTAATTATTCAATGTTGACCTGCAGTCCAAGTTCAAAGGCGGCGTTAAGCAGCGGCGGGTGCCGGGGGCCGGCGTCGGCGGGCGCGGCGTAGCGCAGCGCATCCTGCGCGAGGCGGAAAAGCTGCGCGGCGGAGCGTACGTGGCGGCGCGCGGCCTCTAGCACGGCGGCCAGGCGCGCCGGCTCCGCGCGCGCCGCGCCTAGCAGCGCCGAGGCCAGCGCCGCCTGCTGCGCCTCCGCCGCGCCCAGCCCCGCCCAGCCGCCCGCCGCGCCGCCCGCCGCGCTGCTGCCCTGCTCCTCCTCCAGGATGGACAGTCTGCAAAATAACCAAATTTTTTTTCATTATTTATGTCTTAAATGTTGAAATCAAAAAACTCATTTTTAAATCCTAAAAATTGTATTCTATTGTTACACATTGACCCTCTATTTTGCCTTTTATGATTAGGTAGACGCCGTGGCGTAGTTGAGTAGACACTCGACTGCGAAACTGGCGTCGCAGGTTCGATTTATTTTCAATTGGTCTGGGTGTTCATGATGTGTTTTTCACATTTACCTTCCGTATCCTTACTATCTTACCTGCAGATAAGCATCTAAAATAGACGCTTTGCAGGTTACTCCTTTTAAAAAAAAAAAAAGGTGCAATAGCTCATACTTCTCTCCTCTCAGCACATGCCCCAGATAGGACACCTGATCGAGATAACACTGCGTCGATATGAAGCAGTGCCCTATGCACCATTGGGTGCGTATAAGGGTTTGAAGAAGTAGTTATGTGTGTTCAGTTACAAACCTCATGGCCCTCAGGCCGACGCGGTAGGCCAGGTCGGGGTGGAAGTCGAGCAGGGCCAGGAAGAGGTAGTGCGCGAAGGTGTGCGCGGGCGCGGAGTCGGGCGGCACGTGCGAGCCCAGTGCGGAGGAGGGGCCAGCGTCCAGCAGCGCGAGTGCGGCGCGGCGCAGCACGGCTGCCAGCGCGGGGTCGGGCGGCAGCGCGTGCAGACGCGCCACCAGCCGCTCCTCCACCTGCAGTGCGCGCTCCGCCGCGCCCAGCCCCGCGCCCCCCGCGCCCGCCGCGCCCGCTGCGCGCCGTCGCCCCAGCCCCAGCAGCGCCGCCTCCAGGCCCAGGCACAGGTATGACTCCTTGTCGCTGCCCGGGATTATCACGTGCTGATATCTGAGGATAACATAAAAATATATAAAACATCTATTTACAGACGTTCGTGCCGAGAATTGTGTATTTTTTATAACAATTTGTTTATTAAAATTGTAGGCATAAATGTATTCGAGAAGAACAAAGAGACGCAGTTCATTAAGTTTTAAATGTTTACAATATTATCCCCACCACATGCAACTCCCTTAAAATCGTATATAAGGGGTGGAGGACCAATATTTTCGTGCTCAGATTAGATTAATATTCAAATGTGTATACGTCGCGCTCGCTCTTTTTCTATTGGTTTTGCTTTGTTCTTCTCACCTTAATAAGTGTTATAATTTTCGATATATTGGTGTCGCTTTGTTCTTATAAATTTGTAATTTTTTGATAAATAAATAATTGTCTTCATTTGCGCGTTTCCGTCTTCCTCATCACAAGTGTTCCTGTACCGTTAGCAGTAACAACAGATATATCTCAAACGACAAGAGTAATGAATTTACCTTGGAGGTATTGTCGTATGGGTTTCCTCTAAAACGTTGTCGAGGTAAGGTAATATTCTAGGGCTACGTAGTACGGGGTCTTCAGTAGTAATACAAGGCTCGGCCAGGCAGTCAAATATGTACCACACGGCCTCGAGGGGGTATCCTGACCAACAGGGGCTTTCTGAAACACACAACATGAAAAAAAATTGCTACACATTATTAAAACAATCCTCATCTACATTTCGAAGGTTTCTATGACTTTTACCATAGATAATTTCTATACTTTTTGAGGTTAGGAACACCAATTCAATATTCATAAAATTCTTCAGCCGAGTCAATCATTTTTCTGATTATATGGAATAACTATTTTAAATATTAACAAAATAACAAAGCCTTTCTTACTTTACAGTTTTGACAATAATTCAAAATTTGACAATACCTTTGAAAGTATTTCGTAAACAAATTGTCTAACACAGTGAGGGTATTTTTGCTGGGATGTAAAGATTTATTACTATCCATGTATTAGCATTTTATTTTTCAAAGTTTTACAGTTTTTCACATGCTAACAGTTTTTTTTCCTGTATTCAACTCTTTGCTTTTATTTTTATTTATTTTAATTACTTACTTTGATTTTTAATTTTAGTTTTATTTAGCAAATACAACTATTTCTTAAAATCTATTGAGACACGTATTTCGATGCATTCTGCATCATTTTCATACACCGAAATTAAAAATGGATAGATTTTACCACAAAGTAACTGCCGAATCAATTAACGAAATTATTTACTTTGTTTTAAAATTTTCTAGATATCTTTTTAACCTTAGTCTTAAAATAAGTAATGGAAATTACTCTACTATATATGTTGTAGGAATACTATACATGTTACTTCTATGTATTAAAAACTGTCCAACCGCATATACAGATCTGATACAGAAACATCTAGGCATCCTGGCAGACCTTCTCTTGCAAAGCAATTTTTTTTTTAACTAAGTTGCGAAATTTATTGAAAATGTGAAACCAAATTGTAGCCCGATTTTACAGTGAATTTACATTTAAAAGCTTTCACTGTCACTGCAAATCACAATAAATTGTATGTAATATGCATACATAAGAGTAATTTATTGTGATTGGCAGTGACAGGAAAGAGAGGGAGAGGAAGATCCCCCACACAATCATCATGGACCGATCAAATTAAGGCAGCAGCAGGCACCTCAGTGGTTGGAGCGCTACGTGCAGCGCAGTCAAGGGATAACTGGAAAAGAGTCATTGCTTCTGCAAGGGTCACAACCCTCAGCAATGAGGAATAAGACGGAGAAGAAATATGTAATATGCTTTAAAAATATATATGTATATATATATTTTTGAGAAATTTGTATAGGAATAATGAATTTGCTACGCACCTTGCGCCAGACAGCCATCGTCGTCCACCATGAGCGCGCAGGGCCCGCGCGGCGCCGGCTGAGGGCAGGCGGGGCAGGTGCCCGGGTCAGCGTGCGCAGCCAGTGCGGCCTGGCGGGGCCCGCTGCTGGGGCCGGGCTCGGGCGGCGCGGCCCAGCGCGCGGCCGCTCGGGCCTGCCGCACGCGCAGCGAGCGCGCGCACGCCGCCGCCAGCCGCCGCGCGCCCGCCGCCAGCCCGCACGCGCGCAGGGACTCCACGCGCCCGCCCACCACGCCCAGGTGCTCTGTGACAAGAAAATCCGGATCAGAACAACCAAATTACATAACTTATTATTACTACTTCCACTGCTACTATTCATCTTATCTACTATTACAAACGTGATATTACACATCAAAATGGCTAATCAATAAAGTCAGATCTGCAAAATAAACACATTTATTGCGCATTCCGATGTAATATAGAATACCATTTACTACTACTACCATCACGCCTTTTCCCCACAAGGAGTAGACAGAGAGAATGAAACACCACACTTTTATGTGCTGACATACATTCAGTGGAGTTTTAATTAGGCTAGGCAGTAGAGTTGGGTAAGAATAGGCATAAGGCATAGTAGGCACTGGTCGTGTTTCTATATGGAACGCAAGTAATACAGCGTACGCACTGCTTTTCTGCCTATATAGAATCGCCCACGCCGCGAATACCTAAGTGACGTATGAGGAGCTGAAGAGGGTTTTGGAAAATAGACCAGAATGGGGAAGGAGATGTCATTAGTTGCTACAGACCAATCTACAGGAATGAGACCAGAGAGAGAGAGAGAATGCACGCCTCTGCATACACTCCTACCTTCCGTCACATCCATACATGATTCATACATGCCCACCGATTACACAGAGTTTAGACACCATCAGATTTTGGTTCTGATTGATCTGATCGTGTCAAGTCTTTTTCGGCCATCTTCGTTCTGTTCTCCCGCTCACATTTGCCAAACATACTTTCTTTGTCATTCTCTCGTTATCCATTCGCTCAATGGTGGAGGATTAGTTGTATTTTTTTCTCCTCCAGTATGCGTAATTTAATAATAATAATAATAATAAAACCCTTATCCGCACCACAATGGTGCATAGGGCACTGCGTCATATAAACGCAGTGTTATCTTGATCGTTTACACATGAATGAAAGGTGATCAGCCCTCCGCTTCAGGTACCAGTCCAGGGTAATATTGAATAAATATGACAGTGAAAAAATCACTTATGTAATATTGAATAAATATTACAGTGAAAAAATCATTTATATTTATTTTACCCCCCTTGGGAATCGAACCCGGGACCTCCAGAACGGTAGCCGAGCATGCTGACCATTATACTACGGAGGCGGACTTTATGCGTAATTTAGAAGAGGAAAAAGTATATAGAGGCAATACCAAACTTGTGCAAGACAACCTATTGCAAAGATAATGATAATGATTAGAAATTCGTAAATAATACAATAGTAACTTACCGTGCCACAATGGTTGTCCTAATTCATTAAACAAGGGGTAATTTGATGAAGGGTCTGTTTCTACATCGGTATAAGAGTCACTAGCTAAGATATTCTTCAAATGGTCGTTCTCCCAAGACAGTTGTACTGCATCGAGAGCTCTGTAAAAAAAACAATTGTGTCATTTCAACATCACATTAACAACTGATCGCCTAATATTTAAGTAACACTCTCCTTATCATTCATCATTCATTTTCTGTAATATCACTTTTAACCCTTTGAAAGCGTTAAGCAAAAAAATAAAAGTTGATTTCAAAAATGCAATTCTCCATAAAAAATAAAGTATGCTATAAAATTCCTTTTGTTTCCTTTTATTTGTTTACTTTAGTCCAAAGGGTTAAAGTGGTATTACACAAAGTGAACAATGAACGGTAGGGAGAGTGTTATATTACCATACCACAAAGAAAACAATGCTTTTAACATACAAAATAGAATATTTAAATAATTGCTATTCCAACAGTACCTAATGTATTCCATTTAAAAAAGAAATTTCAATAAAATCTGTAGATAAGCAAAGGGTTCTTTGGTTAATTAGTATACCATTTGAGGGTTATTCGGAACGATATTAAAATATATATATATATATACTATTTACAATAATTAAAGAAAACACTTGGTTTTTTACCACTTGAGTTTTATTATAGACTACATGTTTCAGAAGTTAAACTTCCATCATTCAGGTCTGTATAATAACTAAAATATAAAATATAAAAATTTTCTATAAATAAAACTCAAGTGGTAAAAAACGAAGTGTTTTCTTTAATTATTGTAACATGTCTTACCACAAAGTTAATGCCGAAACAATAAATAAAATATATACTATTTCATGATTTGGCATCAATTTTGTGGAATAACATGATGATTTGATAATAAAATAAAACACTTGTATAAGATCACTTAACACACTAAGGATGGGTGTTTTTTATGCCTGCGGACCGTTGGCGTCGGGAATCGATAACTATATACATATAGTTAAGACCTTAACACAGAGATTGGTACATAATATTCACATAAAAACATTTCATATGTAATTCTTTCATTTCTAACTTTGAAATGAGGCTGGGGCAGAAGGTATACCCTTCTCGGCTTTAATCATCAATGGACCAATCGAGTAGAAATACCTTTCCCGTCCGTAGTGTGTTAAGAGTTTATTCATGTAAACATAACTAGTTTCGAAAACTACAGATGTTCTCATCAACTGTTGTCAGTTTGTATTTCCACCTGTGGATGAGAATATCTGTAGTTCTCTAAACTAGTCATGTTTACATTGATGAACTCTAAAGTAATCTTATGCAAGTTTTTAGGTTTTTTCCTTTAAATTATAAAAAAAAGATATAACACCAAGAGTTTCTTACTTATGGAAGACTGTTCGGGGTGTGGAGGAGGCGGAAGCATTAGAAGAAGGCCGGTTATGGTGTAACCGAAGTCTTTTACTGGCACGGCGGTATTCTCTTTCGTAACTGAAAAACAAAATCACATAATGAGACTCTTCTCTACAAAACTTCGCTACAAAACATTCTAAATTAAAAATGAATTCAACAAAACGTTATGAATTATCAATGGATGCAACAAAATGTCCTGAATTATCAAGGGATTCAACAAAATGTCCTGAATTATCAAGGGATTCAACAAAATGTCCTGAATTATCAAGGGATTCAACAAAATGTCCTGAATTATCAATGAATTCAACAAAACATTCTGAATTATCAATGGATTTGACAAAACGTTTTAAATTTTCAATGGATGCAACAAAACATTCTGAAATATCAAGAGATTCAACAAAACGTTCTAAATTATCAATAAATTCAACAAAACGGTTTGAATTATCAATGGATGCAACAAAACATTCTGAATTTTCAAGGGATTCAACAAAATGTCCTGAGTTATCAATAAATTCAACAAAACATTCTGAATTATCAATGGATTTGACAAAACGTTTTAAATTATCAATGGATGCAACGAAACATTCTGAAATATCAAGAGATTCAACAAAACGTTCTAAATTATCAATAAATTCAACAAAACGGTTTGAATTATCAATGGATGCAACAAAACATTCTGAATTTTCAAGGGATTCAACAAAATGTCCTGAATTATCAATAAATTCAACAAAACATTCTGAATTATCAATGGATTTGACAAAACGTTTTAAATTCTCAATGGATGCAACAAAACATTCTGAAATATCAAGAGATTCAACAAAACGTTCTGAATTATCAATAGATGCAACAAAACGTTATGAATTATTAATGGAATTTAACAAAAAACCCACGTATTATCTATTTATTTTATTTATATAAAATCTTACTTATTATTATACAGGGCATCATCTTCAGAACTGTCTCCAGAATGCAGATGATTATTATGGTGATTAAAGTTATTGAAAATATTCCTCTCTCTATCCAGTTCTCTCTGCCGCTGCCTCTCCCTTTCTCTTTCTCTGTGTCTTTCTCTATAAAAATAAATAAAACATCAAATCAAACAATAATAGGTATCAAAATACTGAAATATATTGCAGAAGTTGGGAATTAATGAAAATATAATTAAAAATAAAATAACAACTCACCTATCTCTGTCGTCTCTGTCTAATCTGTGTCTGTCCCTGTCTCTTTCATCTCTGTCCCCCCTATGCCTGTCCCTTTCTCTGTCTCTGTGATCTCGTTCTCTATCTCGGTCACTCCTTTCTCGATCTCTCGAGTGGTACTGTAAGAAGAGGTGATAGAGAAAAATTAATCAGAGGAAAAAAAACTTAGTAAATATTTTAACACTACAAATTTAGATTTCCGTTGCTGTAAGAAACTCTAAGGAATTCAACAGGGATACTCATACATTTGTTTCCGCATGCATTATCTTCAGGTATACGACATAATTAACATTGTGTTCTCTTTTTTTTTTACAAGTGTCTGATGGGCATGCATCTCTTTTTTCGTACAATGTTTTTTGTTGTTCATCCCTCTAGCAGACAAATTGAGAAAGAAAAAAGTAATACACACCCTTACTGTGCACGAAAATTCACTCAATTCACATCTCGACCCCGGGTTTTTAATGAAATCGAACATCTGTATATAATTAGTAATCTATGCGACACTAAAAGAACCGACGCAAAACTTAAGGATACCTAATTGATCTTTCATTAGGACCAACCAATTTTGATCAATTTTCGTGCGGAGTAAGGAGTGTTAGTCTTTTTTTCTTAATATATTCGCTAGAGGGATGAACAACATTAAACATAGATAGATAACATAAACATATAGAAGGCACAAAGATAAGTATGTCGTATAGGTACCTGAAAATATAATGCGTGCGGAAGCAAATGCATCCATGTCATCATGATTGGTCCCTAGTCCCTAGACAGTTGACGTCTGGTAGAACAGGTATAGGGAATATTGATATTGTGTATTTTGCAAAAATAGATTGGCAAACTAAACAGATTCTGCAAAATAAGGAGATTCCGACCTGTCTAAAAAGGAAAGTGTATAAATCCTGCATACTGCCATTGAACACATATGCACTAGAGACTATGGCTCCGACAAAGTGAAATGCAGAGAAGCTCAAGTGCATACAGCAATCCATGGAAAGATCCATGCTTGGTTAGCCGAGAGATAAAATAAAAAATGACGATACCAGGACAAGAACCAAGGTGGAGGATATCATGGATCGCGTAGCAAAACTCAAATGGTAGTAGGCAGGACATGTTGCAAGACAGGACCCCACAAGATGGACTCCGAGAATTCTACGATGGAGACCTTGGGAGAGCAAAAGAGGTGTCGGAAGACGCCAAAAGAGATGGTCCGACGACATAGTTGCTGTGGGGGGTAAAAACTGGTTGCAAGCAGCAACCATCCGGAGGAAATACAAAAGGGAAGACGCCTATATCTAGCAGTGGAGGTCAGAGGGCTCATAAAGAAGAAAAAGAAGCTGTGCCAATCATCTGAATTTGAGGTAGTAGTCCCTGAATGACGGAAGAAAAGTGTGTGCAACTCACGGGAGGCAGGGTCCTGTAGTCGGGGTCCTCGGGCGGGCACAGGTCGGAGGCGGCCCAGCGCAGCAGGGCGGAGCGCCAGTGCGCGCGCTCCAGCTGCGCGCCGCGGGGGCCCAGCGCGATGCAGAGCCACAGCGCGCCGAGCTGCTCCCACAGCTGGCGGCACTTGTGTGTCATGGGCGTGTTCTGACTGCGCCACAGCACCAGCCGGGGGTCCGACAGGAACTGCTCTGTGATCAGCGTCAGCATGCGCGGCCCGTTCGAGTCCTGCGCCCGCAGCATCTCTCGCACCTGCCGAGGAAGTCAGTCATCAGTTGATGTGCAAATAGACAAAATCACATATCCTGGCTAGGTTAGGTTAAGTCAACCATCAAGTGATGTATGTATAAATAAACAAAAATCACAGATTCTGTTTAGGTTTTTTAAATATTTTATATGGGAATTGCATTTATTATTTACTTTGCTCATTATGTACAAGGTTTATAGATCATTAAGTGGATTTTTGTTTCTTGTAACTAAAAAAATATGTTTTATTTTAATCTGTATTAGAAACAGGATGGATAATCTAGCGTGGGCCAATCAGGAACTTTTCAGCATTTGCTCATTGCTCCACGTCGCACTCCTCAGGAGAAGCCGGACTGTTGTCCGTCGTCTGTCGCCAACAAGCTTGGTACACTGCAGTTGCCGCTGCCCCGTACTGAGCACTCCCGCGATGCGGTTGGTTGACGGATGAGGTGCACAGACTTACCTTGGAGAAGAGCGAGTTGAGGTGCTTGTTGGCGTTGTAGTAGCCGCTCTGCAGCAGGTAGGCGCGCACCTGCTCGCAGACCTGCGCCTCGTCCAGGTGCCAGGCGTGCGCGTCGTCCGCCGCCGCGCCCGCCGTGGGGTCGGGCGCGCCCGCGATGCGGTTGATGGCCGACTGTTGCTGCAGGATCTCGTCCGCCAGCTTCTGCGCGGTGGGCAGCACCTCCGTGTGGTGCTCCGATATGAGGTACTGCACGAACTTCTGCAACTGCTGCCGGTCCATCTGCAGGAGCGTTTCTGGAGACAAAATTACTTCATGAGGATCCATTCAAAAATTCCACACTGACAGAAAAATAATTTTGTCGGATGAATGCCGAGGATACAAGTTTTTTTAAATGTTTTTTTCTTCACATTTTTTTTATAATGCATATTTGTTATAAGTTAGAGACTAAGTTAGAGGCTTGACTCTGGCCAATGTCTGTACACGACGGATTCTTCAGTCCTTTGGACACTTTGCGCGTGGCAATGAGGATAGCCTGGAACTACTGGTTGTGATTGGTATCAGACATCATTAGACTGGTGATGATGTTGTGTTGTGAGTATAGGGATTTTTTTAGACGTATACAAATTCAAATTTTCGCAATAAATTGATGGTGGCACCCGCCGTGTGGCATGTTGCGCTATCTTGTTGAAACCACAGCTCTGTCACATCAATGGCATTCAACTGAGGTACGAAGAAGTCAGTAATCATGGTTCTGTAGCGCTCTGTATTGACCGTAAAATTCTAGCCGGCATCGTATTTTAAAAAATATATGGGCCAAAGATTCCACCTGCCCATAAAGCACACCAAACAGTGACTTTTAATGGATGTGAGAACGTCTCGACAAAGGCTTCCGGTTTTCTTCACACCAAATTCGGCAATTCTGCTTGTTGACATCAAATCTGCTTATCTGCATACTGACTACAAATCAACTGTCAAGGCGAATTGACAGTCTGTAGAAACAATGTTGCAAGTTTAAAAACCAAACCTCTATTTAAAAAAACATCCTTTAAAACACTGGAATCTAACATAATATTGTGGTATAGTTATTCAATCGTACATTATGTATGTTTATTTTAAGCAAACGCATAATTGTTTCTGAACAAACTTTTATTGGGTGGGGTGGTGTTTATTTTATACAACTATTAGTTCAGAAACTTGATAGGGAGTTTCAGAAACAAATTTCAAGTCATGTAAATTATTCATTTGCACAATAAATAACCTCAAGGCAAATGAGTAAATTATGTGGACTTAAAATCTGGTTTTGGGTGTCCAAATCCTTGTTCACAAATCTGGATTTCTCCGCATAGGGTTTGTTTGATCTTTTGACATCTCAACATAGATGAAGACTCTGCTAAATAAGAGCTATTTAAATTAAACATAGATGGTATCTGTGTTGAGATTAATCTTATTTGTGGTTGTCAATCGTGGGTAGAATGGTGAATGTTACACGTGTAAAAAGTGATCACTTAAACCAGCGTATAACAGGCTGTAAGCCCTGTAAACACATAGACTGCCATATTCTTCTTCATCTTTGTCAAGGTGACAAAAAATATACAATAAATTGCTAAAAAAATATTAACCGTTATAATATTTTTAAAATACATATTTATTTTGCACGAGTTTTCAGTAATTAAATGTAATTTTAAAATATATTCCAGTATTTTTTTCTCACGTAAAAATTGATTGTCAATCAGGATGACATCGAGTTACGAGCATTTAATTAAACTATTTGAAGGGGAAACTAGTAGATGGTGTTTTTATACGAAACGACATTTGATTTCCAATCATTCACTTTTTTTCTCAGTCATTTTCGAAGGGTTTTTATTTTTACAATATGTGAAACTTTTATACGACACGCTTTGTCGCAGTTCTGTGTACTGCGACAAGCGAAGTTGAGCATTGAAAAAATGTTCTATGGATTATTTTAATAAAGTTTTATTGATAACAATAACACAATTAAAAGGGGTGTGTTAACCCTTAATAACTAAACATTCATCTGGCGGACTACGCAATTAAAAACGTGAAACTTACTCAAAAGTATTTATTAAAAATAGGATCCGGTTACATGGCACTTACGTTTTGTTTATTAGCAATGAATGTAAGAGACCTTTGTATTAATTATAAATCAAACACAGATTTTTTGAGTGTACTAAGTTGTATTTTATTAACAAAAACACATAAAAATTATATTGTGACAATTGTTTCGCCTTGTTAGGTCATTATCAAACGAATGTGAAGATCAAATGGACTACGGTCCTTATGTAGCTATACAATTCTAAGTGACAGTTTTAACACGTGCAGCAATAATTTATGGGGGACATCAGTAGCTAATGGGGGGTGTAGGTATGTACCCTTATATTTATTTTCTGGGAAAGGAAGAATTTATTGACATGGCAATATTTTAGAGAATTAATATTTTAAAGCTTAATACAATTGTTGGTAATATTATTTTTAAGAATTTAGTAGACTCCAAAAATCTGTGTTTGATTTATAATTAATACATAAATTAAAATGGAGTTCTACAAATTAAACGCCAAATCAATAAATAATGTAAGATACATTTAACAATAAATCACTATTCCGCACAGCTACTACATATGTCAATATTGTGCGATCCACAAATGGCATTGTATCTACAAATATAGTTAAGTTATCTAAGGTTAGGATGGTTTGGGCACGTGGAACGAATGAGTGAATGTTGAAGAAAGAATATTAAAGAAAAAGTGAAATTGAAGAAATAACTGTAAAGCAAATATATACAGCAGCTGTCTAGTTCACAAGTTTCAAATATGATTGACGTACGACTCCATTTGCAGAAATTATAACATCTTCCGATGGGGTGGTTAATTTTGCGCCACCCTGTATTAAAATGAAAAACAGAATCTAAAAGAGTAAAAAGAAAACAGAATCAAAATAACAATTAGGAATCCAACTCCCAACCCAAGTATCCACCCTTCTTTCTGAACATAATTCAAGAATTGCGGTCATAATTTCTAAAATGATAAATGCATTTAAACTATGAAATTTCATATTTATTGTTATTATTATTTTGTTTGTAAATAAAAATAATGCTTGACACAGGCAGAAACATCCTTTCAAAGGGTGATGTTAAATATTTTTTTCATTTTAAATAACAATGAGGTATTAAAGGATGCTAGTAAATATAATTAATTGCCATAAAAATAAAATAAAATGAAACTTTCGAGAGCGTTAAGCAATCGGCGATCGTTAAATCGAGGTATCTTTGCGAGCGAAAAAAAACGTAACAGGTTTTATAAATTGTAAATTACAGGGAAAAGTTCAGAAATAATAGGCAAAGTTTGACCGTTTGCGTAACAAAATGGCCGTTATTAGAACGGGCGGGAAGGCCTATTGTAAATGTTTTTACCTAGCGACTAATGTTTTTCGCCCGCTTGACAAGGCTTTTCCATTACAAGGAAGACCAATTTAATATGTTTTATTGTCCCGTTCCTGAAACTACACGCCCGACGCACGATACTGCAAACATTGCGGACTTGATACGAGACATGCTGTAAAAAAACAATCATTTTACGCTGCTCGGATGGGAAAATAACGCATAGTCGCGTTGAGTGTAACAGAGTGAAATGAGATATCGCTCACTCCTTTTAAGAACGTCATAAATCAAAAAACTTGATTTTTCAGAAGATCGTTTTTAAAGTTTAAAAATAAATAAAATGTATTAAAAATAAATATCAAGCCACTTATTATTAAACTTGAATGTTTTTTCTCCATGTGAAAAATATTTAGTATATTTAAAAAAATAATTAAACAATACCTTTTCATCAAAATGCAAAAACAAAACTTTCTGCCCTGTAGCGGGTAAATATTAAGTTAAAAATATGCCGCTTTTGCTGGCATATAGTACATTTTCTGGACATTCCGAAAACATGCACAACTGAAAATTTACGATTTTTGATATATGACGTTGTTGAAAGGAGTGAGCGATATGTTCAAGCAAACCGAAATAATAGATTCGTTAGAATGTCAATATGTGGACACGTCATTTTGATTCGATTACCTTTTGAAATGAATGTAAATGAATCATTTGTACTTTATTATTCATTGAAATTCAAAACGCCACTCCTCCAATAGATATAAATCAAAGTTCACAAATTATTGAACTTTTAATAGGATCAAAATGTTATAACTTATCGGAATATTTCAAGTACATAGTTGTCTATGGGATCTTAACGACCCGTTCATTTAAATTGATCAAGTAACCAGATACCAATTTCGAGTGAATCTCGTTCACTAACGCTTACCCGTTCTCTGGATTGCTGAATCACAGATAGATCGATTCGCGGATGAATGATGGACAGAGAAGGGTCGCGAAAAAGTATGACGTAAATAATTTATGCGAGAAGTGAGGTTTCATATAGATAGATCACCTAAGTGATATAGATTCACTGATGCGAAACTTCCAAATGACTCGATCTTACCCACTTCTAACATCTTTACGTTGATGAAAATTTAATTCAAGGTAGCCTCATTATTCGTATTTTTTTTTCTTTTTATAAAGTATGATTTCTGAGTAAAATAAGGTTCACGACAGCTCACTGGAATGATACAGATCCACTGATGAGAATATTTTCAATGACAAGTGATAAAAAACTTACATTATTACTCTATAATGAGATTTGGTTCAAAGTGACTTGATTGTGAAAAATTAAATTAATTTAATAAATAAATCAGTCGTAATAACATTTTTGACATCTCAACATAGATGAAGAAGATTATTAAAGTAAGTATTTACAGGGCAAGTGCTCCGCAAAATTATGAAAACCAAAATTTAATGTTGGCTAGTTTACTACATATCGAAGAAAATCGAAAGGCTTAGCAATTTGGATGACGAAATGAGAGAAGCTATATCAAATATTAGACCTTACATCGTTGAAATCTGTAAAAGCCTACAAGCTCACATTAAATAATGTTCGCCGCAAAAAGTTTTATGATTTTAAGTTTTTTTTAATCAACGTAATTTTTAACTTTTCTGTAATAAAATAATCAGTTTTATTATCCATAAAAGTTATCTTTGTATGTTTTTTTATCTCTACTCTTGGTGTGCCGCGAATTTTCCTCGTGATCATAAGTGCTACCTGACTTCAAAAAGGTTCAGAACCACTGTTATAGAACAAGCCGCAAATAAAGTTTGTGAAGAGAGATAACAGTTTTTTGTTGTATTAACATATCATTTAGAAATATAACGTCGGCAGAATATATAAGTAGTAAAGATGGCCGAAGCCGCTGGTTCGAATCAATATTGGCGGAGTGGAAGGCATTTCTAGCGAGGCCCGTATTTATTCACCATTAGAGCCGTGTGTGGCAGGGAGCAGGCCAACTTCCCAAACTTCACAAGAGCCCCTTTGCTCGTATAAATTTGAATAAATATATCACCCCCGATGTATAATTCAGAAACTAAGGGAGCTTTCCGAAAAAAGAGAAAATTTTCAATTAAGGCACACATACGTACATACGTTAAATAGATACTTAATTTACCTTAAATCCAGGTAACATTTGACGTACCAATTGAATTATTTCCTTAAGGCATAGTAATATATTATTAGATTAAAACCAATATTTTTAGCTTTTCCACTTTTTTCATTTGACCAGCGACCGGGTTTCGTCGTTACCGACATCAAATAAAAAAAAGTCGCTGGTCAAATAAAAAATAAAAATAAAAATAAAAAAAAGTGGAAAAGCTAAAAATATTGGTTTTAATCTAATAATATATTAAAAATGCAATTCCATCACGAAGTGTCAGTGGATAATATAAATCTATTAAGGCATAGTATTCGATGAGTCCCAACATAATTTTCTTTAAACCCAGGTAACATTTTACGTACTTAGTTGATTTTTTTTTCATAAAACACCGTTTTTGTTTTGAAAAAATAAGTTTTTGTTCGAAATAATTATATAGTTTTGAAAAGAAATTATTGAAAGGTAGGGAGATAATTTTTTTTCGATATAAATATCGCTCACTCCTTTCAAGAACGTCATAAATCAAAAATCGTAAATTTTCAGTTGTGCGTGTTTTTGGAATGCCCAGAAAATGTACTATATCCCAGCAAAAGAGGCATATTTTTAACTTAATATTTACCCGCTACAGGGCAGAAAGTGTTGTTTTTGCATTTTGAAGAAAATGTATTGTTTAATATTTTTTTAAATATATTAAATATTTTTCAAATGGAGAAAAAACCTTCACGTTTTACCTAAAAAGATCTGTTGCACAGTAAAATGTTCAATAAGAGGCTTGATATTTATTTTTAATACATTGTGTTATATTTTAAAACATTAAAAACGTTCTCCGAAAAAATCAAGTTTTTTGATTCATGCCGTTCTTGAAAGGAGTTAGCGATATATTCTAAAAATAAAACCAAAATATTCTTCAAAAACACATCTGGCGCAGAAAGATGTGTTACCTCTTCGGCGGTTGGCCGGCGAATGAGTTCTGTATTAACGAATATCCCTTAAAACACCTTTTCTATTTAGAAAAAAAAAGTTTTTCTTCGAAATAATTTTATGGTTTTGAAAAGAAAAGAGTTATTGAAAGGTAAAGAATTAAAAAATATTTTTTCTATGTATCTTGTCCGCCTCTGTAGTGTAATGGTCAGCACGCTCGGCTACCGTTCTGGAGGTCCCGGGTTCGATTCCCAGGGGGGTCAAATAAATATAAGTGATTTTTTCACTGTAATATTTATTCAATATTACCCTGGACTGGTACCTGAAGCGGAGGGCTGATCACCTTTCCTTCGTGTGTAAACGATCAAGATAAAACTGTGTTCATATGAAGCAGTGCCCTATGCACCATTGGGGTGCGGATAAGGGTTTTATTATATGTATTTTGTAAAAAAAGACAAATTTCAATTTGCATTTTCTTTAGACCGCGCGCGAAGGCACGACCGACCTCTTGCGTAGTCGTCCGCGTTTTGAAATTGAATTTAGAGAATTCCCTCTTAATCCGCGTAAATATTCAGATATGCCAAATACGTAATAAAGTAATTCTCATTCAGGTTCTGATTTGCATTTTCCGACGCAAAAATAAAGTACAGATGTAACATCGCGTGTTTCAAAGAGTTCATAAATTTTAATCGTTCGTTAGGTATTCCTCCAAAGGACATTTCTTTATACTTTCGAGGGAATTTACATCTCGTCAGAACTACCAGGCGGACGCTCCATAAAGAAAAGAAAATTAACATTTTTTTCCTTTAATTTCAAGTAAAGAAAGAATTTCATTATGCCTTGGATCCGTTTGAATCAAATGAACACGTGCCTTAGATTTAACATATCTTTGGAATGACAAACATATATATAGTTATGTTTGTACGTTAAAAACTAGTGGATAGAATAATCTGTTGATATAAAGTTGCAGATCAACGCGTCAAAACACGTCTTTTGTTACAAAATGTCAATTTTGTCTCGAGAAGAAAACGAATGAAAACATAAAATGGTTAAGACGAGGCAATTAATTATTCGCTGACATAGAGCATTCGTGTACTACACGGAATTTTACCGTCCGACAGTCCGGTTTTGAAAAATGAAAGCCACTACGACAGTTTAGCGTGATCGAATTTACGCGCACCATGATCACGCACAGATCAAACGCACCGATCCGAAGAAAGACGGCCAAAAGCACAAGCCAATCCAAGCCAATCATTCGTTTTTTCATGCTAACCGGACTGCCGGACGGTAAAATTCCTGTAGTGCACAAGCGCCCATACACTCCAAGATTCCTTAGCATTCATATATATGTGACTATTCATACATGATCTTCAGTTACCTAGAACGTTTTCGCGCTCATATTTATACCTTATTTGATTTTTTGATATTTTATTTCACTTCATAGGTCAAGTTTTAGGCCATATTTACCGAAATAAACCGATTATTGTATATATTATCGACTTCAGGTTCAGTGCTGCAGAACAGCGTTTATTATTTAATATAATTTTGTACTTAAGCTATACATATTTATATATATACATATATATTTTTTTTTATTGGACACTGTCTATCCTCACTAGGTATTTGGAGATACCTGTTCTGAGGTAGGCAGGGTATGTTTATTCTTTTTATAATACAGCTTTATATATTTTTAATGATAATATAAAAGTGGTAAGACTGAAATAATATGAAATAATAATTATAAAATGAAAGCAAATAGAGAGTTTAACTAAAAGAAAAGTAAAATCTAAAGGAGTAATATTATAAAATTAGAAAATAGGATTATATAATTATAAAACACTGACACATAGATTAATCACACACAAACTTTTATTTGCTGCTCCAGCTGGGATCTTCCAATTTTCAGGAGCCATTCTTTTGTGTGCATTTTGAATTTATTTCCAACTGAACATAATATTTCTTGTGGGAGCATATTATAAATTTTAGGGCCTATAAAATTTGAAATGATATCGTATCAAGAAGTGTAGTATTTAAACAATTATTTCGAGGTCTGTTTGCGAACTGCTGATGTAAAATTACGTCGTTATTGCAATAATAACTGTCTGTTCTTTGTCTCGGAGTAAGAACGCAACTAAGAGCGGCATGTGTCGCGGTGAGGATGTCAGTTTAACTTTTTGCTTCCAGTATTTACACCAAGCATGTGGGCCTAACGTTTTCCGTATGTAAATGTCCCCGTTACCCGCATCGGTCGGCGCCCCGTTCCCAAGAACCACTAAGTACTCGTCTACAGCTGATGCAAAACGTGGAATAATGAACTCGACGCAATTAACCATAAAAATAATACTGCGTTGTTAGGATGCAGCGCCCTATGGACAAACTTATTAGCCGAAGAGCCAAAGTATTGCATAATTTGTTAATCTTGCAGTGAAGTCTATCGAGTTCACGAAGGGCCGGAGAGCCTTCCTGAATCAGTACTTACCATATATCGTTTTCGTTTATATTAAACGCGTCTCTCAGACTAAAAATCAGTCATCTATTACACTGTCGCTTTATTATCCTGGCGCCTATCTTCAAAACAAAATTTCGAGTATATAATCTTTAAAATATAATATATTTTTCACCATGGTCACCCTATGAGAGTTGGAAAGGTTATATGTCAATGTCTAAACTTATATTATTTTAGAAATAATAAAAAAACTGAAACAAATGCATTTTTATATTTTGTATATTAAAAGCATTGTAAACTTTGTGGTATGGTAATATAACATCTTAATTTATGTATTCATTTTTAAATCAAACCAGATTTTTTGAGTCTACTAAGTTGTATTTTACTAACAAAAACACATAAAAAATTAATATTGGACATTCGTTTGAAAATGCCATAACTAGGCGAAACAATTGTCACAATATTATTTTTTATGTGTTTTTGTTAATAAAATACAACTTAGACTCAAAAAATCTGTGTTTGACTTAAAAATTAATACATAAATCAAAATGGAGTTCTACAAATTAACCGCCAAAACAAAAAAATGTATAAAAATATATATAACATCTTCCTCATCGTTCACTTTGTCCAAAATGCATTTTTGACCACCAAAAAAGGACCGAACTGATATCACTCATTCCTTTAAGAACGTCATAAATTAAAAATCGTCAATTTTCAGTTGTACATGTTTTCGGAATGCCCAGAAAATGCACTATATCCCAGCAAAAGAGGCATATTTTTAACTTAATATTTACCCGCTACAGGGCAGAAAATGTTATTTTTGCATTTTGAAGAAAAACTATGTTAAATATTTTTTTTAAATATACTAAATATTTTTCAAATGGAGAAAAAACCTTTAGGTTTTACCTAAAAATATCTGTTGCACAGTTAAAACTTCAATTAGTGGCTTGATATTTATTGTTAATACATTGTGTTATATTTTTAAACTTTAAAAACGTTCTCCTGAAAAATCAAGTTTTTTTTATTTATGACGTTCCTGAAAGGAGTGAGGGATATGTATTCCTAACCATCTTCAACCGTGTTAAAATAAGGACACCTTCAATGATTTTTTTATGCACCACCGACATCCTGAGGTCCAAAAGATCGTAACGCGGGAATTTCAAGTCACCGAAGCGAATAGCAAACTCCGGAACATCCTACATTCCATGTCCCCGTCCGGATTTTTCTTCTCAAATTCTTTATCGAGTTCGTTTCCAGTTGCTAGTTACAAAGTTTGATCAAAGCGAAAAGACGGCGGGGCTTTTTATTTTCCCTTCCTTCAAGTTGCTCGCTGACAACTTGGATCAAAGAAAATGTATCGGGTGTACGGGTAAATGTAGCCGAGTCCCCTCCGCGAGACCTTGATTTGTTTACGATAGTTCTAAATTAATCTGGGAAATAACTTATTCTGTTTCTGTATCTCGCAGGCGTACATCATCTGCGATAGCTTTCTGCTCTCCTGATAGCACAAAATACATTGACATAAATCTTACTTTTAAAAATGTACAGTAAAAACTTACTGTTCTCTTTGTATGTAGCATTCATACTCTGCTCGTGTTTATACTAGCTTTGAGGCAAGCGAGTATAAGCACGAGTCGTCCAGGTACTAAAACTGAGTTTACACTCAAATTATACACGCACGAATTTTAATTGTATTTTTTATTTTGATATTTTTCTACACTGACATCAAATATTGTGTCAAGTCTGCAAGACTGGCGGTTTTTATCAAAAAAAAATATTTAATTTTTAACTAACTAACTAACTAACCATCACGCCGCTTCCCCGCAGGGGTAGGCAGAGAGAATAGAGCGCCACACCACTCTGTCCTTGCAAACATTCTTCGCCTCTTCCACGTTCATGCATCTCCTCATACATACCCGCCGATTGTTACGACTCCTAACCTGACCACTTTCAAGTATTTGGCATACCTGATCGTGCCATGTTTTTCTTGGTCTTCCTCTGCTTCTTTTCCCGCTAACATTCGCCCCATAAATTTGTTTTACCGTTCTTTCCTCACTCATTCGTTCTACATGTCCAAACCATCTCAACACACCTTTCTTAATTTTATCGATAATGCTTATCTCAGCTTTGCATTCCTTCCTTATTTCACTATTCGCGCATCTATCATACATCGTTTTGTCGCACATTCTTCTGAGAGATCGCATTTCGACTGCATTTAGTCTACTTTCATCCTTCTTTTGCCAACTCCATGTTTCACTTCCATACATTAGAGTTGGAACCAGGACTCCGTTGTGCACTGCCAGTTTAACTTCCGCTGATAGGTTTTTATTTGCTATAACTGATTTCAGCGTACCATTCACTTTGTTCCCAGCATAATTTTTTATTTATTTAATATAATTACATTTTTATACAAGGTCTATACATTTCCACTTAATGTATATTGGATTTATTGTTATAGTTTTTAGAATATACATATATGTAATCATTATTTTTTTTTAACTCCTTACCTTTTCAATGACTCTTTTCTTTTCAAAACCATGTATGTAATTATTTCGAAGAAATACTTATTTTTTCAACGACAAAACGGTGTTTTGAGAAAGAAAAAAAATCAATTACGTAAAATGTTTTCTGGATTTAGAGAAAATCAAGTTGCGACTTAACGAATACTGGGCCTTAAAACGTACTGAACGTCGGTAAAAAGAATTTGTTTGTTAATTTGACTATTCGCATCGAAAATTAGCAATGGAATCATCGCACCGGCCAAGGATTCGGTATTATACATTTGTACACATGTGTATACGTCATGGTAAAACATAGTATATGTACAAATGTTTCTACAACGAAACTTGCGACGGAACAATGCTTCTAGACATAAAAAAAAACTATGTACTGTCCGCGGACAAAGCTGGCTATGAAACCAAACACTAATGCACGGACTCACAAATAGTTCATATTCTAATGTGTAATTTATGCCAATTTATGTGAAGCTGGTATCCACAGGACGATGTGTACTTGCACATACCTATAGTACCTCCTACTACTACTACTACCATCACGCCGTTTCTCTGCAGGGGTAGGCAGAGAGGATGGAACGCCACACTTGTCCGTTCTGACAACACTCCTAGGTTTCTTCATATCCATACATCTAGTCACACATAAGCTCCGATCAGTTAGACTTTTGACACCACCAGATTTAAGTTCTGATTGATCTGGTCGTGCCAAGTCTTTTTCGGCTATTCTCGTTCTGTTCTCCCGTTCACATTCGCCAAATATACTTTCTTAGTCATTCTCTCACTATCCGTTAGCTCCACGTGTCCATACCACCTTAAAGAACTTTTCTTATTTTTTTCAACTATCCCCAAGCGCCCTTGAGGTAGTATTTTACAAAAATGGCGCTATATAAATCATCCAAATTTATTTATTTTTTATTATTTATTCAGCCTTACATTTCGCTATAATATCTTCGTTTTTAATAGTCATACAACGATTTTCCACAAATTTGTCGAGGGAACGCATTTCAACGGCGTTCATCTATAGAATGATATATATCATTTGTTAGATCTCTATGGGCGAGATATACGTGTAATACAAATTACCATAAGTTTGTATTGACGCCATTTTTGTTACAAATGTGTGGCAAAAACGGAGATTAAAACAATTAGTCGTTTTTTGCGAGTCCTTGTGGCATAATCGAGCATTGATCTTGCAGCTCATGGCCTTGTAAAACTGGAAATTCGAGTATAGAGTAATTAAGGGATATAAAAAATAACAAATAAATAAAAACAACGAAAACCATCTGGCTCCAGTGAAAACTAATGAGCAATAATAACTAGCTATGCTAATTATAACTAAACTTATATATTTAAAATCCCCGATATACTTGAGTGACCGATTATATCAAATACGAGAAAAAAATACGGTTTTACTCGTAAAAACGAGTAATTTTGTTTTAGTTCGGTTGATTCCCTTCAATTTAGGGGATTGTAAATATTAATATACAGTGGAACCTCTCATACCGAGTAATTCGCATAACGAGTTTAAAAAATGTTCAAAAGTTACAGAGTTACAGAGAAAGGGCAAGTCCCCTTTTCACCACATTCACTTGCGAGCCGGTCAAAACAAAAAAAATGTTTCAAGAACGAATTATGCTAGTTATGAGAGGTTTCACTGTATTTTGAGTCCACCTTTATAAGAACAGTGGTTGGAACATTTGGCTACCATGGTCTACTGCAGGTCCCCAGTTCGATTTCCAAGGGATAATCGAACTCGGGAGAGCCAGGCTGGTAGCCAAACCTGCCAATCACCACATATATCAATGGTTCTTAACCATGTTGGAGGTACCGAACCCTACCGGTTTCATATCCGCGTTCACCCGAACCCTTAATTGGAAAAATTTATCCATTTTTAATTAATGTTTTACTTAGTAAATATCATTATTTCTTAAAATCCACTGTGACACGTGTTTCGATGCATTCCGCGTCATTTTCAAACACCGTATGATGCGAAAATGATGCGGACTGCATCGAAACACGTGTCATATTAGATTTTAAGAAATAGTGGTATTTACTAAGCAAAACATTAATTAAAAATGGATAGATTTTACCACAAAGTGACTGCCGAATCAATTAAGGATTTTTTTTGTTGCTAGATTGATATATTCCTTTCAAATAATACACTAGATCTATTGGATAAATTAATATATTGTATGTTGTATCACTTTTCATAATATCGTACGATAAGTCGGGTGTGTGTTATGAGCTCCGCCGAACCCGGGAGACTGACTCACCGAACCCCTGGGGTTCGATCGAACCCAGGTTAAGAACCACTGTATCATATCGCTCACTCCTTTCAAGAACGTCATAAATCAAAAATCGTCAATTTTCAGTTGTGCATGTTTTCAGAATGCCCAAAAAATGTACTATATCCCAATAAAAGCGGCATATTTTAAACTTAATATTTAAAAAGATCTGTTGCACAGAAAAAAGTTTAAAAAGTAGCTTGTTATTTATTTTGATATACTTATTGTATTTTATATTTAAACTTAAAAAACGTTATTCTGGAAAATCAAGTTTTTTTTATTCATGACGTTCTTGAAAGGAGTGAGCGATATCATCAATCTATTGTTATTTAGTTTTACCTTATTATTAATAGGTCTTACGTTCGGTATGAGAAATTGAATTGAATGGAATTAAATAGAAGTATTTGTGTATATGTTGTATATGACAAGAACACGAATATTTCTTTTCGTCAAATAAATATTGTACATTGTGTCTGAGTGTAAAAAACGAAAGTTGTGAGTTGTGTATGAGCGATAAAAACAAGTTATTTTCATTTCTGATAATAAAAATATCCATTTTATTGATTATTTTATAAATCTTGAACACTTCCGTGCGCTACATGTAAAGAAAGCAGCTAAAATGTTCGCATTTGCCGATGCTATGTTTTTTTATAAGTATGTGTATTTAAGGGGATATTCGCAAGCACAGAATTCATCCCACCGGAGCACCGGAGACCACCGGAGAGGTCACATGTCTGTTCACGCCCAATTTTTTAAAGAATGTATATTTGACATTTTTTTATTAACATTTTGAGCGTGTCCAAATACTTGTTCACAAATCTAGATTATCTCCAATTATAGGAGATATTTCATATTATTTATCGACATATCGCTCACTCCTTTCAAGAACGTCATAAAAAAAAATCGTCAATTTTCAGTTGCGTATGTTTTCGAAATGCCCAGAAAATGTACTGTGTCCCAGCAAAAGCGGCATATTTTTAACTTAATATTTTCCCGCTACAGGGCAGAACGTGTTGTTTTTGCATTTTGAAGAAAAGGTATTGTTTATTTTTTTTAAATATACTAATTATTTTTCGAATGTAGAAAAAATCTTCAGGTTTTACCTAAAAAGATCTGTTGTATAGTACAAAGTTCAATAAATGGCTTGATATTTATTTTTAATACATTGTATTATATTTTTAAGCTTTAAAAACGGTCTCCTGAAAAATCGAGTTTTTTTATTTATGACGTTCTTGAAAGGAGTTAGCGATATGCTCCGCGGGCCACAAGTGGACACGCAGCGGGTTGGCCACCCTTGATTTATATTTTGCAGATTGACAAAAATTGACAACACAAATAATACGAAGTAGTTCTTAGCATTTATGATAAAGGACATACATTTTCCTTGTGCACCAATATGACGTCATACCAGATGTTGCTCGGCCAGTGGCGGTAAGCGAACTGTGACGTGGACACGTTCTTCCACAGGTGACTAAGTAATTTGCGGACCGAATGCACACGAAGGGAACTGGATTCACTTAAAATGCAATCTGAGGGGCACTGACGAAACAAAACCCGGAAGTTTTTAAGGCGGGATAATCGAAAGCCCGCAACTTTATTTTCTCTAAAACATTCAACATAATTAAATTTTTTGTTAAAACACCGTCATTACATTGTAAAAATAAGTTTTCTTAATTCTTCAAAAAATTGCATGGTTTTAAAAATAAAAGAATTATTTAAAGGCAACCAATTGAAAAAATATATTCTTCAATTCTTCAAAGCCTTATTCGCACCCGGTGGTGCATAGGGTACTGCATCATCATGTAAATGCAGTATTATCTTGATCGTTAAAACACGAAGGAAAAACCCTCCGCTTTAGGTACCAGAGTAATATTGAATGAACATTATAGTGAAAAATAACTTATTTGACCCCCAGGGAATCGAATCCGGGAGCTCCAGTACGGTAGCCTACCGTGCTGGCCATTACACTACGGAGGCGGACCACAAAAAAATCAATATACTCGTACACTTGCAATCTAAAATTCTTAACCCAGGCTACATTAAACGTAATTGAATTTTTGCTTTAAACACTTGTGTTTTAAAAAAAAGTCTTTCTTCGAAAGAAATATATGGGTTTGAAAAGAAAAGAGGTATTGAAAGGAAGGGGTTGAAAAAAATTATAGTAAAATTTTTTGTATATCGTAGTCGTACAGGAGAAAGTGACCAACTACCAAAACGTAAAATGTTCAGGAGGGCCATTTAAGTCACTTTTGCTTGGCAAGAAAATAAACACCAATGCAGTTAGTCATCTTTAACTAGTCAATATATTATACTTCCAAGTTTAAAATCCTTTGGGTTGTTTTCAGGGCAATATTAAGCTAGTAAGATATCAAATAGTCAATGATCACGTTTTTGTACAACAATGCACTTGGTCACTTTCTCCTGTATAATAACGATATGTATATTGCAAAAAAAAATTGTATGAACGACGCTTGTGGTTCCTCGCGCAGCCGATCGCGTATCGAATTCTATATTTGAGAGTACACCCTTATAATGCAATCCGCTGGATACAAACGAAACAAAACCCGGAAGTTTTTCAGGTATGGTGACGTAGGGCTCCCTGCAGTGCGTTCACCTTTCGAGTACGCCACTTCCTATGCAATAATTAACGCTTTAATTGGTGTATCGCCACTGGCCGGCCATAAGGCGTGATGGACTCGTACTTTGTTTTTATCTTGCTTTCAAGCACCGTTAATAAGTTTACAGTGGGTAATAGAGGCGCAAAACAGCTGCTTCACGGTCAACCGCCGGACACGGGCCAATCTTACTTAATTATAGCATTATCATGGTAATATATATCTATATATATACCTATATATATATATATCTATATATATATATATATATATATATATATATATATATATATATATATATATATATATATATATATATATATATATATATATATATATATATATATATATATCTATATATCTATATATATACCTATATATACCTATATATATACCTATATATATATATATATATATATATATATATATATATATATATATATATATATATATATATATATATATATATTATATATATATATATATATATATATATATATATATATATATATATAATATCGAAAAGAAAATATCTGGTTTTTCAAGCTAGAATTAAATGTATTTTCATAAAATCTTCATAACAAAATTTCATAAATACTTCCTGTTTTTCTCTCCTTTTCTTCAAAACACTCAGTAATCAGAATTACCCATTGCACGATGTATTTTTTTCCTTCAGTTGCAATCTTTATGTATGACTTGTATATAGTTCTTTGTTTTATTCCAATTTTTCCAAACAGATAACACGTCAAAATTTTGTACTGTGGGGAAAACGTGAGAACGGCAAAGGGATCGCGCTGTCAAAAAGATCAAGAAACGCCCGATTAGCCCATAAAACGGACACCATTTGTGATACTGCTCCGGCATGCAGAGTGTGCTCTATTACGGAACGAGCCCCATTCTCAAACTAGGGAAAAGTGGACGGAACAGAACCGCAAGGCATACAAAACAGTCGCACACAAACTAGGAACAATTCCAGTTCCATAGTCCTCAAGTTTCCAGCCCCCGAGTAAAAAATGGCGGCGTGGAAAATATTCACGATCCAAAAAGCCCGCCTCTTTCGTAGAAGTTTCGCGGTTCAAATTGAACCAATCGGAAACTCGAGCATTGCAGAAGGGACAGGGTTGCCAGTTGTATGGGAAACCGAATACGGCAGTGTTGGGTATATTATGAATATGAAATGAAGATATTATTCCATTTGGGGAACGAACGGAAAGTGACAAGAATACTGACGCGTCCGTTTGAAAAGATTTTGAACAAGAAGAAAACTTGGAGGAAAAACAAAAAACAGGGAGGCGTTTTTATTTAAATGCAATATGTTGAACAACCTAACAACGCAGTATTATTTTGATCGTGAATTACGCGAAGGTAAGGTGATAATTAATATTAAATAAATATGTATTTTTATTAATTGATTCGACAGTCACTTTGTGATAATATTTGTCAATTTTTTATTTAAAATTTACTTGGTAAGCACCACTATTTCTTATTATCGAATTGTAACACGTGTTTCAATGGATTCCGCATCATTTTCAAACACTGTGTTTGAAAATGATGCGGTATATATCGAAACACGTGTCACAATTAGACCAGTGAACTTGCATCAACGTACCTTAATGTGGGATTATCGGAAACTGTACGACGATAATAAAAACTGACATTTAAAAATAAGTGCAACATGGTTTTTTAGAACTTCATATAAAATACAAACACAAAATATCGGTAAAAAAATATGCCAGTTGTCACTACATTCTTTACATGTGTTGGCTTGATACTTCCCTCAGATTAAATATCCGTCGTTAATTAAACGAATGTCCCGTAATCCAGGGTAAAGAAATAGTGGTCATTACTAAAATATTAATTATAAATAAATAAATATTGTTAAATCACTTATTTCGAGCTCATTTTACTAGTCTCAAAACTTCAGTCCAGTAAAACCATAGCATCTGTTCCGTCGGGGCCATGCATGAAGTATTGAATCGATTCCCAAGTTCGATGCAGGTATGCTAAACAATTAGAAGAGTCGGGAGTAGGTACTCGCGAGAAGTTGGACTGAGAAAAGGAAGGAGGAAACGGGGTTAGTACGTACTGGGGGCAGTTAGTAGAGTGAGGAGGGTCGGCGTGTGCGCCAGGACTGCGAGGGGGTGCCAGACTTATCGGATAATGCGCCCCTTTGTAATTGTACACCCTTCTGTGTGTGTATGCAGCGTGGCGTATCCAGAAATCGGCGATAAAGGATTTGAAGATCCCGCCGATATTAGTTTCCAGGCTATAAAGGACCGATGGGACTGGCTGCAGTGTGTATACGAGAGCTAGTGTTAGTATCTTAAATTACATCTCCCGCAGTAGAAGCTAATGCATCGGGCCGTTGGTTATCGCAACACATGATGCAGAAGCATCCACCGAACTATATCAACTAAGCAACAATATTAAACCTAGAGTGACGTTACTAAATAATCGTAAAAAGTACGAAGTATAAATGAAACGAGAATAAATACGATAATTTAAAATGTTTATTGTTTTAGCAGTCTGTCTCCATAGCGTGATTAGCTACCGTGCTGGAGGTCCCGGGTTCGATTCCCAGGGAGTTTCAAAATAAATATCAGTGATTTTACACTCTAATATTTGATTAATATTACCCTGGACCGGTCCCAAAAGCGCAGGAGTGATAACTTTGCCTTCAAGTAAGTAACAATCAAGATAAAACTGCATCAATATAATGCAGTGCCCTATAAACTACTGAGTGCGGTTAAGGGATAGAAGAAGAATTTTAGCAGTAATAGTAAAGTTCTTTGGGTTTTAGAGATCACGTAAAAATGGAAAAATAATAAAGATACTTTAAGAAGACACTGTAAAGCAAGAGGCGCGGGAAAGACGCGAACATTGTTTTTTTTCCAGTAATCGTCATTTTACCGTCGTAATTTTTACTATAGTTTAGTTTTCTAGGGTTAAACATAGATAGATAATCATCTATGTTGAGATGTCAAAATGTAAAGATAACTACCAAATGGAGAAACCGAGAATTGTAAACAAGGATTTGGACAAAGACAAAATGTTGTGAAAAATATAAAAAAATAAAAAGTAATCTTGTTTTCATATCATCGTTGACAGTTTGAAATAAAATGGCGCCGTAAATATCACGACTCAAATTTAAATAATAATAAAAATATACATAAGTATATCTATCATTATACAATCATTCAAACATTCTCAGTGAGGGAAAAGCTTCTTCGGAAAGGAAAATTCGAAATTTAAGAGAAATTCAAATCTAGTTGCTTAACAATTATAAATCAAAATAATGTAATAAATTAATTAATCAACATTCATGGTTGCGTGTGACTATTAAGTGATGGGCAGGTAGGTACTTGATAGGTAAGAAGGGTACATCCCTAAAAACCTGCATGCCCCTAGCCGACTAGAACACCTGATCTCAGTGCGCAGGTGCTGACACATGCTAGTTTTTATTGTTAGTTGACCGAAGGTTAATACATTAAATGCCCGCATATAAATGTATTACTTTACGAAAAATCGTGAGTTTAATATGTTCTGATCATGCCAGAAGTTTTTTTTTCTATTATAATAAAAGCCGGGAATATTTGCATGACTTGGCAACACTGATTTCGGAGAAAATTTCCGCCACGGCTTCCAAAGTTCCGAATTCAAATTCAGAGCGCGGAAACTTCAGAAAATCCCAATACCAACCTTATAAAGACAAAGCGTTTTTATAATAATAATGATTCAGCAAAGAACAAGTACCTACCGAAGTATCTCGTAGAAACAGAAGTAAAATTAGCAGGTTTCGAGAAAGTTTTTTTAAATTTATTTATTCAAGAAAAAATACGTGGAATTCAGATTTTTGTAGCGCACAGCTGAAATCGCCGAGAGAAATAATTTTATTACCTGCAACGTTGTGAATTATCATGTTATTCTTAAACATCTCAAGATAGATGAAGAAGAATATGGAAATCTGGACATATTCTTCTTCATTCATGTTGAGGAAAAATAATATGGTAAATAACTCCTATAATTGGAAATAATCCAGATTGTATTTGGACACACTCAAAATGTAGTTGTGAATTTTTTTAAAAATTGACGAATTTCTAGCAGGATAAAACAATGCCTAAATTTGAGTGAACGTTTAATTAATCTCGATACGATATGGGAACGAGACTTTGTGAACCTTCTTACCCTCATTCGCACCCAATGGTGCATAGGGCACAGCATCAAATTGATGCATTGTCCAAAGCACTTTCCTAAATTTGAGTAGTGTGGTTGTCATCGGTAGAATGGCGAATGTTACACGTGTATACAGTGATCACTTAAACCAGCCTATGACAGGTCGAGTAGAATGGTGAATGTTACACGCATATACCACTTAGACTAGCCTCTGACAGGTCGTAAGCCCTTCAAATACTCAGATTTCGATATTCTTTTTCATCTATGTTGAGATGTCAATATCGTAGAACTTATTGATTAAAATTAAAAAAGTAAATCGATGTCAAGTAGAAGTTCATTATCCTTCTTTATTATACTATTATTTATTTATTTAAACTTCATGTACAGAAAAGAAAAATGTCCATCGGCGGGCTTATTGCTAAAAAGCAATATGTCTTCCAACCAACCAAAATTACTTAATAATTTTCATATGTATTTCTATTTCATTATTTATTGGTTCTTCTTTTTATATGTATTTGTTTGTGGACTCCATATGCTCCACATAGGGAGAGAACATGGTTTAAATAAATAATGTACATATATAACGTCATAAATCGAAAAACTTGATTTTTCAGGAGAACGTTTTTAAAGTTTAAAAATAAAATACACTGTATTAAAAATAAATATCAAGCAACTTACTGAACTTTTTACTGTGCAACAGAACTTATTAGGTAAAACCTGAAGGTTTTTTCTCCATTTGAAAAATATTTAGTATATTTAAAAAAATAATTATACAATACCTTTTCTTCAAAATGCAAAAACAACACTTTCTGCCCTGTAGCGGGTAAATATTAAGTTAAAAATATGCCTCTTTTGTTGGGATATAGAACATTTTCAGGGCATTCCAAAAACATGCACAACTGAAAATTGACGATTTTTGATTTATGAAAGGAGTGCGCGATATATATATATATATATATCTTACAACATTTTGAGTGCGTCCAAATACTTGTTCACAAATCTGGATGTATATCTTAATTTTATATTTCTGTTTGGCTCGAGTCCCGCGAATTCTAATGTCCTCTTGAAGGTGCCAGAGACAAAGTAAAAAAAAAAACAACGACAAAGAGAGAAATGAATCAGTTTGGCGGTCAATTACTGCGTGATTGGGTGGGAGAGGGAAACTGAGGCCGCGGTAGGAACCGAGCGAACAGTAGGTAGGTACTCAGAATAAGGCTTTGTGCGAATATTTACCCGGCCAAGAACATCTCCCTGTGGTGACTGTGAACTGCGCAAAACCATCTGCCTAAATTGCGTCACACACAGCGGACAAAGGCGAGCGATCGCTCTGCGTAAAGAAAAGGCCCTCTAACGAGCTCTAATAAACGTTCATTCATTCGTTCAAACCCTCATCCGCACCCTATGGTGCATAGGGCACTGCATCATACAAACACAGTGTAGCCGAGCGTGCTAGCCATTACACTACGGAGGCGGACAAACGTTGCATCGGCGATTATTATAATACTCGGAAATGCATATTTTTTGACAAGAATTTAGTATTTTTCTTCTATATAAGAATTCACAGGAAAACGACAATTTTTTGTTCATGTAAAATTGAAGAAAAATTATATAAAATCATGGTTTTCAACCCCCGTGTATCTGGCCACCAGTCTGATGATGTCAATGATGACGAAACCCAGTCAATGTTAAAATAAAACATGAAAAAGTAAGCGAGCGCCTACGCAAGAAGTCACACATCTCTCTAGGCTCATTTTAGAATATATATATATATTAGATTTTTTTAAATAAATTATGAAACAATATTTTTATATTTTTTCGAAAACTCCTTACCTTTCAATAACTCTTTTCTTTTCAAAACCATATATTTATTTCTAAGAAAACTTGTTTTTTATTTAATACAAAAGCATCGCTTTAAGAAAAAAACAGGTAAATGTTACCTGGGTTTAAGGAACATTAAGAAGCGGGCTATCGATTACCGGGCCTTAAATCCTATAAATATATCGCTCACTCCTTTCAAGAACGTCATAAATAAAAAAAATCGTCAATTTTCAGTTGTGCATGTTTTTGCAATGCCCAGAAAATGTACTATATCCCAGCAAAAGCGGAATATTTTTAACATAATATTTACCCGCTACAGGGCAGAAAGTGTTATTTTTACATTTTGAAGAAAAGGTATTTTTTAATTATATTTTTAAATATACAAAATATTTTTCAAATGGAGATAAAACCTTCAGGTTTTACCTAAAAAGATCTGTTGCACAGTAAAAAGTTCAGTAAGTGGCTTGATATTTATTTTTAATACATTGTATTATATTTTTAAACTTCAAAAACGTTCTCCTGAAAAATCAAGTTTTTGATTTATGACGTTCTTGAAAGGAGTGAGCGATATGTATTGTCGCTCTTCGCAGATACCCACCCATGTCGCGATTAATTTAATAATTCTTTTAAACAAACATCTTGACGCTTTAAAATTGCACGTAATAGGGGGTTGAATTAGTTCTCGCCGTTTATAAAAATTTAATATTTCTCTGTGATTTAAATAGATTCCTTTCGTTTTTTTTGTTTTCCTGTCCCCTGCTGCCTCGAACACCCACGTGACACTTTCAACCGCCTCAAACCGCCTCAAAATTAAGGCTATGGGCCTTGTTCATCGGCAGGGAAACTGGGTCCCGTATGCTCTGAAGGAGAGAGATATGTAAAGGCGACTTTGCATGTGTGATTCACTCTTGCAACGGCATCACAGAGAAGGTTTTTTGCATCGCGTCATCACCAGCGATGAGAAGTGGATCTTCTTCGACAACCCCAAACGCCGCAAAGTCATCTGCCAGCCAGGTCAGCCTCTCCCTGCTGAAGCCAGCATTGCAAAACGCAACATTCACGGCTCAAAAACGATGCTTTGCATATGGTGGGATCAGCAGGGAGTAATTTTTTCGAGCTTCTCAAAGCATGCCAACAGTCACAGCAGAGGTTTACATACAAGCAGCAAATGATCAAACTGAAAACAGCAATTGAAGAAAAACGTCCAGAATACGCAGCCAGGCACGAGTCGATTCTCATTCTGCTCGACAACGCGCGCCCGCATGTTGCCAAAGTGGTAAAAGAACAGATAAAATCCTTTGGCTGGGAGGTTCTGTCACACCCGCCCTACTCCCCTGACGTTGCACCATCCGATTATCATCTGTTTCGGTCCATGCAGCATGGATTATCGGGAGAAATTTTCAAAAGTTATCGAGAAGTCGAGTTATGGGTTGAAAATTTGATTGCCTCAAAAGACAAGGTTTTCTTTTATAGGGGAATACGACTTCTTCCCGAAAGATGGGCCAAAGTAGTCGAGAAAGAAGGGCAATACTTTTAATAAATTCTTACTTTTAAAAAAAAAATATTTTCAATTCAAAATACTACAAAAAACGGCGAGAATTAATTCAACCCCCTAATAAACTCGATAGGTTATAAAGAAATACGGTATTACGCTTCGACCTCGCTCTATTTAATATTACACGTGGATAATGGGATATTACGTAGTATTGAATTGTGAGAATTTGACCCCCACGTGTGTCAACTGCGTTTCAAGGAATCTGCGTAAGATGACACAAAGAACGAGGACACAGAAAGAGATCCAGAAATAGGAACTGTCATATAGAAGCAAAATAATCTAGGTTATCCTGACTGCGTCGTGGCAATCAATTTTCAAGAAACTGCGTCGATGAGAAGTGGGTACAGTAAAACCTCGATATAACGGACTAATTGGAGGTAGGGTTTTATAGCTGTGCAACTGTACTGCAGCGTGTAATGAGGCTGTGTACCTACAATGAAGTCGGGGTAAAACATTGTGTTCTATACTGGTAACCGAGTAGAGTGCGTCATTGTTTACGCACATTTTATAGCTGTTAATTATATAAATTTATATTCAGAAGTATCACTTTGACATACGATTTCAGTGTACCTGAGGTTAATATTGTTACCTCTAGAAATACAGTAAAACCTCGATATAACGGACTAATCAGAGGGAAGGAATGTCTGTTAAAGCCAAAAGTCCGTTTTATAAAAATGGGATTAAAATTAATAAAACAAAAACTTTTTTTGAAAATATGAACACTGTATTAAGATAACAATACAAAACTCAAATGTTATTTATTGTCTTCGGACACTCGTCCTGAAGTGACGTTGCTGTTTGATGTCGACGCGCTCGCTTTCGGTAATCCTGCTTTGAAAAATGAATCAAGTTTTTCAACATGATGTGATGATTATGGTCGATAAATTTACATAAATTTAAGCATGTACAAAATTAACAGGACGTTTTAAATTTTTACATTTGATCGGATTTTTGTCGAGGAAGTTTCTAAAATAGAGGTCCGCTATATCGAGGTTTTACTGTAATAAGAATAAAACAGACGTCTGAAAGATTATTGGTAACTAGATACGGATATATAACAATAACTTTTATCATGCAACGTAAATTAATGATAAATAGCTAAATATTATAAATTAAGTGATTGTTAATAATAAATAACACGATAAGCTGTCAGTATATTATTTATTGATTTGGCTTTAACTTTGTGGAATGACAAGATGATTTAAATTTAAAAATCAAACACTTGTATAATACCACTTTTTGATTTTAATTATATTTATAGGTAACTCGTGATATTTACATAAATGAGATGAGAGGAAAGTTCCATTGTTTTTAGTTTGGCATAACTTTGTTGAATGGCATGATGGTTGAATGTATATAAAAACACTTGTATAATACCACTTTTTGATTTTAATTATATTTATAGGTAACTCGTGATATTTACATAAATGAGATGAGAGGAAAGTTCCATTGTTTTTAGTTTGGCATAACTTTGTTGAATGGCATGATGGTTGAATGTATATAAAAACACTTGTATAATACCACTTTTTGATTTTAATTATATTTATAGGTAACTCGTGATATTTACATAAATGAGATGAGAGGAAAGTTCCATTGTTTTTAGTTTGGCATAACTTTGTTGAATGGCATGATGGTTGAATGTATATAAAAACACTTGTATAATACCACTTTTTGATTTTAATTATATTTATAGGTAACTCGTGATATTTACATAAATGAGATGAGAGGAAAGTTCCATTGTTTTTAGTTTGGCATAACTTTGTTGAATGGCATGATGGTTGAATGTATAAAAAAAACACTTGTATAATACCACTTTTTAAGCTTATCAATATAAACACTACGCTTACGCTTTCCCGAAAGGGTTGAGTATAAACTCTGCCTACTCATGCATAAATCAATACACAATATGGCTCCAGAGTATCTTAAGGAGCTGTGTATTCCAGATGAATTGGTTGATAGACGTCTCACGCTTCGATCGGCTACAACATCTGCAATGGGCAAAGTGATCTTACCAGCTCGCAACCAACGCACTAAATTTGGCGAGCGTGCCTTTGCTGTTGCAGGACCGACGGCGTGGAATGCTCTAACCACCAATGGTTAGAAATAGTGAGAGTGAGATGATCTTTAGAAAAAGACTAAAAACACATTTGTTTGCTAAATCATTTCCACCATAATATTTTCCCCAATTTATTCACAGTGAAGCGCCCTTGAGGTATTTCTTTTACGAAAATGGCGCTATATAAGTTATCCAAATTTATTATTATTATTATTAAACACGACTGGTTGCGAGAACTTCAGATGTTTTTCGTCAACAGTTTGTATTTTTACAATGAGAACATGTATAGTTCTTAAAACTAGTCGTGTTTACATTATAGAATCATCATGTTATTCCACAAAGTAATACCAAACTAATAAATAATGCAACATTTCTCATTACCAAATTTATATTAATACCATGAGTTACCTATAAGTATAAATAAACTCAAAAAGTGGTGTTATACAAGTGTTATTTTTAAATTGTAATCATCATGACATTCCACAAAGTTATGCCAAACTAATAAATAATTAAACATTTCTTAGTACCTACCAAATTTATACAAATATCATGAGTTACCTACAAGTATTTATAAACACAAAAAGTAGTCTTATATAAGTGTTTCATTTTTACAGATAAACTAATTTAACTCTCAGTAACAGCATGGTATATAGTTAGAAGTATTCGGCTGTCCAAACTTAAAACACAGTAAGGGACAATTTTTAGTAGTTTGTTTTTTTGCATTTTTGGACTAAGTAGAATCTACTTAATCCAAAAATGCAAAAAACGTACTACAAAAAAATGTCCCTTACTGTGTTTTGAGTTTGGACAACCGTATTGTCGCTCGACGTCCAAAAACGCAAATGAAAAAAAAACAAAGAAATACTATTAAAAAACGTACTACGACTTTATTCTTCTGAAGTTGGGAGGGCAAAATATGATTTTCCATGTCTTTTAATATAATAGACAGCAGGAACAATATAATTTATACCTTAGAACGGTGCTTGCTTCAAGAGTCATTATAATGCATGGAATTATTTCGGATAACAACACTGTTCCATGTACCTTTGCTTCAATACATATTTGCATATTCTAAATGCACGTACTTTATACAGATGGACGAGATGATATTTGTTCTCTGTTGAAATGTTCAGTCGTAATTATAATTAATGTGATGTAAATCATATGCAACAGTGTTCGCGTCAACAATAAGTGATTTTAAAAAAATACAAAAAATTATGTTTTAACAAATCGCTCACTCCTTTCAAAAACGTCATAAATCAAAAATCGTCAATTTTCAGTTGTGCATGTTATCGGAATGCCCAGAAAATTTACCATATCCCAGCAAAAGAGGCATATTTTTAACTTAATATTTGCCCGCTACAGGGCAGAAAGTGTTGTTTTTGCATTTTGAAGAAAAGGTATTGTTTAATTATTTTTTTAAATAAACTATAATATTTTTCAAATTGAGAAAAAACCTTCAGGTTTTACTTAAAAAGATCTGTTGCACAGTAAAAAGCTCAGTAAGTGGCTTGATATTTATTTTGAATACATTGTATTATATTTTTAAACATTAAAAACGTTCTCCTGAAAAATCAAGTTTTTTGATTTATGACGTTCTTGAAAGGGGTGAACGAAATGTTTTTCACGGTAACGAATGAAAAGGAATTATTTCCATATAGTAAAAAAAACTGAAAAAACAAGTTTTTTATTTGTGACGTTGTTGAAAGGAGTGAGCGATATCCCAACCATCACAACACACCTTTCTTAATTTGCTGTCATTAAATATACATAAGCAGAACTTTCTAAGATATGTAGATTTACTGCTGTACATTTTTTTATCAAGACCCCATGAAACGTTAATAGTTTTCGTATCATGGGTAATCATAACAAAGAGGAACATAAAATAAATTAAGCCTCAGTCACTTCACGAGTCTGTTCAGTCAGTTGGCTCCGAAGTTAGTCTTATTAATTAGAACCGCGAGTGAAAAGCCGGACCATAGTTAAAATAATTGACATCACAATGTTTTAATCGCCGTATATTTAAAGTGCTGCTAATGAGTGGCTTCCTGCGCCAAGAGTTGGGCAGATGGAGCTCATTGCAAATTAGACGTGACATTTGACTCGTGAAATTATGACTCGGTACTCAAAAGGTCGTAACTCATCCCGTGGCCGCATTGGAATATGAGCATTGTCGACAGTGAACACAATTTATACAAAATGCAACATTTTGAGTGTGTCCAGATACTTGTTAAATAATTATAGGAGATATTTATCATATTATTTTTTGACATCTCATCAAAGATGAAGAAGAATATGGAAGAATTGGTGAATGTTACACGTGTGTAAAGAGATCACTTAAACAGCTTAATTGTATAAAAAAGCTATGTAAAAATTCAGCTTAATTGTATAAAAAAGCTATGTAAAAATTTAGCTTAATTGTATAAAAAAGCTATTTAAAAAATTCAGCTTAATTGTATAAAAAAGCTATGTAAAAATTCAGCTTAATTGTATAAAAAAGCTATGTAAAAGTTCAGCTTAATTGTATAAAAAAGCTATGTAAACGTTCAGCTTAATTGTATAAAAAATAAAATATGGAACAAAGGAAAATAAAGGAATGGGCGAATGATCAAGAGTTAATTTTATGAAAATTGTAAAATGTTTATATTCTTAATTTTTTCTCGTTTTTGTGTGTATATTGAGTTAAAATCGTTAAAAACAATACAAATGTATTCAAAAAGAACTCCACCGACAAGACACAAAAGGTGGCTTGGTGGGTCTCTGCATTTTTTAAAAATATGTTTAAAATTGTGATTTAAATAAATGTATACAATTTATGTTAATAAAAAAAATTAAAAAATAAAAGTTACAAAACAAAATCGTGAAAAAATTACAATTTTCACACAAGTATATGCATGATAAAATACCATTAATATGATTATTGTACATTACAAACATTATGTTTTGGTACACCCGACCCGGTAAATACGATAAAGTACGATTACATAGAAGCATGTATGATTAATGGCAGACCTAACACGCCGTTCACACTGCAGTCATTTCCGCATCAGAGTGTATGCAGTTGATAGAATATTCTACACTGCATATATCGCTCACTCCTTTCAACAACGTCATATATCAAAAATCGACAATTTTCAGTTGTGCATGTTTTCGGAATGCCCAGAAAATGTACTATATCCAAGCGAAAGCGGCATATTTTTAACTTAATATATACCTACCCGATACAGGGCAGAAAGTGTTGTATTTGCATTTTGAAGAAAAGGTATTGTTTAATTATTTTTTTTTTTAAGTATACTTTGGATTATAATTTTGGATTTACCTAAAAAGATCTGTTGCACAGTAAAAAGTTCAATAAGTGGCTTGATATTTATTTTAATACATTTTATTATATTTTTAAACTTTAAACACGATCTCCTGAAAAATCTAGTTTTTTTATATATGACGTTCTTGAAGGGAGTGAGCGATATGTACATCACGATATAAAAGTTAGTAAAGCAAATAGTTAAACAATGCTGTACTCTTTTTCTTGCCTCATGCACGCCTAATGGTGCTTAGAGCACTGCATAAAATCGATGGAATGTTAGATGGACCGTTGATTACATGAAGGCAAGGTGACCCGTCACTTACAGGTGCCATACTTTCAATTATTGATTCGGCAGTCACTTTGTGGTAAAATCAAACCTTCTTCTCCGTCTTAATCCTCATTGCTGAGGGTTGTGACCCTTGCAGAAGCAATGACTCTTCTCCAGTTATCCCTTGACTGCGCTGCACGTAGCGCTCCAACCACTGAGGTGCCTGCTGCTGCCTTAATTTGATCGGTCCATCGTGTGGGGATCTTCCTCTCCCTCTCTTTCCCTCCAGGCTACCGATCACAACTAGGCGTTCCAGGCTATCCTCGTTGCCACGCGCAACGTGTCCAAAGAACTGGAGAATCCGTCGGGTACAGATATTGGCCAGAGACAAGCCATCCAAGCGTAGTTCCTGGCGAATGGACTCATTGGTGCGTCTAGCTGTCCATGGAATTCGGAGCATGCGCCTCCAACACCACATTTCGAAGGCATCAATTTTTCTCCTTTCTGCTGCTTTTATAGTCCATGTTTCAGCAGCATAGAGAAAAATGGAGTGGACCAAGCTCCTGACAAGCTTCATCTTGGTGTTGTTACTCACACCCCGGTCTTTCCAAATTTTGTCTAGCTTAGACATGGCACTTTTGGCGATGGCGATACGACGTCTAATCTCTCCTTCACAAGTTCCTTCATTGCTGATTTGAGATCCAAGGAACTGGAACTCGTTTATTATCTCTAAACCTTCCAGTGAGTTCCCGAGATCACCAAACTTCTTAGATCGATCTATGATCATGATCTTGGTCTTGCTTTGGTTAATCTCTAGTCCCAGTGCCTTGCTCTCAAACTCTACTCGTTTAAGGAGATCTACCATCTCTTTTGGGTCTTTGGCCAGAAGTGTTGTGTCGTCCGCATATCGTATATTGGACAGCTTTACGCCACCAATGGACACTCCTCCATTCCATTCGTAGAGAGCCCTGCGCATGATGTATTCCCCATAGATGTTAAACAGGTCAGGGGAGAGTATGCATCCCTGTCTTAAACCTTTGTCAGTGGGGAAGCTTGCAGTGTTTTTTCAAAAATCAAACCATTTTCCATTAAAGTTTTACTTAGTAAATACCGCTATTTCGTAATATCTATTGTGTCACGTGTTTCAACGCAATCCGCATCATTTTCAAACACCGTATTTGAGAATGAAATGGTGTTTGTAAACGATGCGGAATGCATCGTAACACGTGTCACAATAGATTTCTTGATAGATTTTCGGTTTAAAAACATCATCATCTTTAAAAACATCATCAAAATAATGTATTTTTTTATTTTTTCCAAGACTACATACAAATTTTGGTGAAATCCATGCCAAAACGTATTGAAGCAGTAATAAAAAAAGGAGGTACAAAAAAATAGGTAGGTTAGTGTTATGTACCTACGGAATTTTATTTTAAATAAATGTGTTTTTTTTTTTTTTAATTATACGAGCTTTTTTATTTTTGTGCGTAAAATCAAACATTTTTAAATTTACTATAAAAATTTGAAGAAAAAAAATTGTCACTAAATATGCACTTTTTTTGTATATCATCTTTTTAAACAGTGTTGTTAAATAATTTTAACTAAAAATCTATCAAGAAATCACAGCATTTTTTTATTCTTTTAAATAAAAGCTGATCTTTTCAGTCTGGAAACATTTGACTGCTCGCTACTGTATAATGGGTAAGACACGTGTACTGGGTACATCACATCAACAGCGCATTCATAGCCGACTTGTCTATCTATTCTATTAAATCTACCTACCCCTGTTTGAGTGTGAGCGGCCTGAACATTGCACGGGCAGCGCTGGGCATGCGCAGAAAAATCGAACGCCACATGCTAATCTTATTTATTTAAATCTTGTCTATGGCGCGCGGGAAACGAGGCCCTGTGGGGCGGTTTAAAATGGCCGCCGACCCCCTAATCCGCGACGAATTGAAACAAATGGCAGACGCTTGGCCTGGGGCCAGAAACTAGCATGCTGGGTCCTCGATTGGGGAAAATTATAAAATTTAATTGCATTTATATTTATATAAATTCATAAAAATAGTTAACGATAGTACAAGTCCTCGATGATACTTGAGTCGTGTATTGGAGTCAAATAACACTAACCTATTATAATATTACCAACATAACTCTAAAAACAATTTTCTTAAGTTATAAAAACATTTTTGCCCGCCTCCGTGGTATAATGGTTAGCGTGTCTAGCTACCATACTGGAGGTCCCGGTGCGATTCTTAGGGGAGGAGGGGTGAAAATAAATATGAATGATTTTACACTCCAATATGTATTTATTTAATATTACCCTGGACTGGTCCATGAATGATCACCATCCCATCGTCAATACAATGCAGTATCCCATGCACCATTGGGTGCAGAAAAGGGTAAGAGGAAAAAGATAAAAACATTGATTATCTCACAACGCCATGTCAATAGATTCTTTCTTTCCCTGAAAATGAATATAAGTACATACTTACATGCCTCATTACCTAATGAACACTTAGCCTTACCCACAACTATTGTTTTCTACCTTAAACTATTACTACACATCTTATAACTATTACTTTTAGGTCTATTAATTGTATAGCTATCAGTCCATTTAATCTTTGTATTAGTTTGAAAATGCCATAACAAGGCGAAAAACTGTCACAAATTTTATATATCTTTATTAATAACATACAATTTAGTACACTATAAAAATCAGAGATTAATTTTGATATTTAAAACAAAAATTATAAATAATTATCCATGGACGCCGATTGCGCGACCCGGTTGCATTTGCGTGAATTATTCACGATGTGCAACTGCAGCTCAAAGTGCCGACTCGCAAATGGATTATACTTTTGTGAAATAATCTGAAACACGTAGAAATCTCGCAGTCCGCCATTTTTGTCCGCGATTGGACATTCGTGATTTGACTTTAATTATTTATAGAATATTACCATTAATGCTGTCATAAAAAATATCGAGCACTCCCGACTGCAAATCGTAACTAGTAATGGAGAGATGTTATGAAAATTATCAAGTTATTCGATTTATTTACTCAATGCCTAAAATTACTAGTCGATCAAATTAGTAATTGAATTTTTTATTTATTAATATAAAACAAATAGTTGCGTTTATTAGTTAAATGGCAATAAGTTCGAATGGGTAGTTATTAATTCTTTAAAAAATATATATAAATAAAAGCATTGTTAGATCATCATGGATTGAGCGAAGGAGCACGGTAGCAACGTATTCCGAAATCCTTTATGAGATCTGAAGGTAGGTTGTTGACGTAAAATCTTATTTTCTTTCTTTTAACAATCGAATAATTTAAGGACACGATCATTAATTATTCGAACCTCAAAACCATTAAATTAATCCATGATATCGATTTTTTTGCTGAAAATCATTTCTAAATATACTAGAGCCACAAATACTTACTTTACCTAAGAAGTTGTACTCATTTTATCAGCATACTTTGTATTTATTGATTTGGCGTTTAATTTGTAGAACTTCATTTTAATTTATGAATTAATTTTTAAATCGAATAGATTTTTTGAGTCTTCTAAGTTGTATTTTATTTATAAAAAAAAACATAAAAAAGCAAACTTTGTATTTCACAAAACTTAAATAATCTTTTGCGTTGAACAAAATATGGGTGTTAGTTACCCTCCTAAAAATAAAGTTATGTCTTATAATTTTTAACCAAGAAGTGGTCAAGAATATCAACGCTCGAAAGAGTCGAAAAAATAATTCATTTTTTATTTTAATTTCACACAGTAAATTTCTGAAAATCGTATTAAAAATGAACGGACATTCACACAAAATGACTGCCGATTCAAAATGAAAATAATTTATATTGTCATTTTGCTATTATTTTTTAATTGTGGGACTTATTTTTTTAACAATTTCGTGCATTGGAATTTACCAACAACAAAAAACAAAAGTTGCGTTATTTGTTTTCAAATTTTAAGAAAATTTAAATATTTTAAACAACAAAACCTCAAATGAACCTTAAAAAATGCAGTTGGAAAATTATATTTTTCAAATTATATTTAATTTTTTGCGGTTTGTGAAGCAACCCGCGTTAGAAGTTAAAGTTTCTTCACGACAGTTTCTTGTACCATGATGGCGTTAGAGAGTTCGCAGCTCTATTCTCCCCTTCCCAAAGAGAGTAACTGGATTTAAACGATCGCTTCACAGTCCCGCGCAAATTGGATTAAAAATTGCATACACAAAAGTCTATTACGACTACTTTGTTATGCAACGGTGGCAACACACTCGGGAATACACAAGTTGGGTTGGGATATTTCACAAACACGCTAACTACAAATTACAAATAGTCATCTAGAAGAGGCGCCTACCGACGCCGTGCAATACTTTATTGTGGCAACACTTTGTAAACTTCGCCAGCTGTTCAACTGCTGGGCGCGTTCTTAAATGTATTCTGATCTGTGTCTCGAGATTCGATTCAACAAAACAACAAATGCATCAGTTAGGGCAAACTAAAGGGTTTGCAAAAAGCTGGCGGTTGATGCTTTCTGTTAATTTATGAATTCTATCATTATCAATCTTTTCATCCTTAGAAAACTTACTTCCTAAATATACAAAATCATATACCTGTTTCAACATTTCCACATTACTATGTATGTTACTTATATCCAGATCTACATTCATCTCATTCAAAACCCATGACGTTGGATTTGTCACCATTCATTAGTAAATCACTTTCTTTGAATACATTATACACCTTTGACACAGCATCGTCAGCATACAAAAAGCAGCAGACAGTCAAATCAATCATTTTACTTCAATATTTTAAGCATTCAGATCTTTCATGCAATTATCCATGTATAGATTTAACAGCCACGGTGACATTACACATCCCTGTTTAACGCCATTCGATATGACAAACCAAGAAAATGAACTATATATTCTAACGCATGCAGTGCTATCCTCGTGTGTGTGTGTGTGTGTGTGTGTGTGTGTGTGTGTGTGGGTGTGTGTGTGTGTGGTGTGTGTGTGTGTGTGTGTGTGTGTGTGTGTGTGTGTGTGTGTGTGTGTGTATATATATATATATATATGTGTTTATAGATAGTTTTAGATCAATCATCAATCTACATACTTATTAATAGATTTATATTATCCACTGACACTTCGTGATGGAATTGCATTTTTAATTTATTATTAGATTAAAACCAATATTTTTAGCTTTTCAATTTTTTTATTTGACCAGCGACCGGGTTTCGTCGTTACCGACATCATCAGACTGGTGACAAGTGGAAAAGCTAAAAATATTGGTTTTAATCTAATAATAAACTACATACTTATGTTAGAAATACAGAATTTTCTTTTGTGGAGTTCATGGAGTTCGGTAATCAATATTTATTTCATCTTCAGATAATGAAAAAAAACCTGTAGGTTTTCAAACACTCTTCTATTAATCTATTCACGATAAATAAAATACAGTAAACTTTTTTCGTTGATAAAGACGTGTGCGACGAAAAAAGAGGAGAACGATTTGTAATGGAGTTCGTGTCTCGCCTACAAAAGTATTTGGTGATTTTATACCGGAATATTTATATTCATCATAAAGTTGAACCTTGAATACAAACTTTTATGTGGTTATATAATAAATAATCTGTGCGTAGATATTCATTTCCACACCACACATACAGAATACATCGAAAGGTGCCAGTATAAAGAGTGCGAGTGACATGTAGCTAGATTTCGAGAGAGGCATTTGAAGGGCTTTAACTTTTTTTCAATTTTTTTTTTTTTATTTTTTTTTATTTTTATTGATTTGGCGTTTAATTTGTAGAACGTCATTTTAATTTATGTATTAATTTTAAATCAAACACAGATTTTTTGAGTCTACTAAGTTGTATTTTATTAACAAAAACACATAAAAATTTAAAGGGAAACAATTGTCACAATATAAATATTTTATATGTTTTTGTTGATAAAATGAAGGGCTGATCACCTTTTTTTCGTGTGTTAACGATCAAGATAACACTCTGTTTTGTATAATGCAGTGCCCTATGCACCATCGGGGTGCGGATATGGGATTGAATTGAATTTTTCTATATTCCCGCATCCATAGTTCATTTTAAAAGGTCTGTTCAAAAACGATGGAAAGAGGTTTCACTGTATCCGCATGGAAATATGTTAGAATGGTTGTACGAACGTACTGTGGTCGGGTTTCTGGATTTGTCCGTATTGTCATTTAAATTTGGCCACACATTTCCGAGTGCTATGTAAATTTCGCACACAATTACGGCGATCGCGAAGACCAACAAGTGATGATTCGACGGACCGGTGAGTGGTGAGCGATGACCTTCGGTGAGATTCGCGGTTACTAACCCCTGGCGCCCTGAACTTGCCTGTACACAATAGACTCGTAACATTCTCTAAAAACGGGGTACTTTGTTTTTACTTTATCGGAAACAGGTTATTATAAATATGAGGTGCAAAAACGGACGCGACGAAATGAGCGAATAATGCAATAGGGTTGTCTATAAAGACATGAGTGATGTAATAAAAAATATTTTAAAAAAAAATTATGCATTAATTTTAAATAAAAAACACAGATTTTTTGAGTCTACTAAGCTGAATTTTATCAACAAAAACATATAAAATATTTATATTGTGACAATTGTTTCACTTTAAATTTTTATGTGTTTTTGTTAATAAAATACAACTTAGTAGACTCAAAAAATCTGTGTTTGATTTAAAATTAATACATAAATTAAAATGGAGTTCTACAAATTAAACGCCAAATCAATAAATAAATAAAAACTTATTTAACCTAGCCGGCTTGATCAAGGGATTAAAATCCCCCATAGATAAATTTTAATCCAATAACTTCAGTTTTATAAGATTTACTTACTACATTTTTTTTGTAATGTTAAAAATAATGTGCAACAAAAGTGCTGGGCTGTGGTCCCGTAGTTAGTGTCGGGTTTCTGGGTTCGACCCCACTCTACCACAATTTGATACCGATTTCTAGGGCTTTTTTTCATGTAACGCGGCGGAACGGCATTCCGGCATATTTTTTCACAGATTTTTTTTTTTTTTTTATCATAATAATCAACATAGTTACCTATTTTTATTATTATTGTTTTTTTTACGTGCTACCTCACTAAGAGAGCAGATTGCTCGTGTTTAGAGAGGGAGTTCGCTTACAGGGTTTGTACATATAAATAATAAATAATAAATAGATATATATGTATTTTTAAATTTTCTGAATCAATAAAAGGTAACAATGTTTGCGCATATGTAATTACAATCTTTATTTACATAATTCGTTAAAATGATAAAATATGATATTCTAATGAAATATTGTTTTGTGAAAAGCTTGACATGAAGTACGTTCCGGGACCTTTTTTGTTTAAAAAAAAGCCCTGTCTAATAATGAGCCGCTTAGGCTCACAGAAATAGTATGAAATTGATTTTTTTTCTAAATAATATAAACACAAATATTTATCTATTTATGTTAAAAAACATATTAAAGAAAATTTTCCCATTTTAAATTATATAATTTCAAATCATTAAATGTTTCAAAATACAGTTTTTGATAATAAAAAAAGGACAAGTCAGTTTTTTTTAAATTACCTAACGTCCAAGTGACTCTGAAATCTAGCTACGGCTTATGCAACACCGTTTATCATGTCCCTACTCAGGCTTCAACTTTATAAGTTTCATAGTACCGCGAGTTCTACGTTCTGATATATCAGCACGTTAATTTTTTGTCAGCATCAAAAATTATCATAAAAATAAATTAACGAATTGCATACGTCACTATTTGAGCATGCTGAAAGATTGGCGCGCCTGAAAAGCGTGGGAAATATTTGAAGGAGGAAAACTTACCGGAAATGGGCACGCGCAGGCGCACGGAGTCGGCATTCCGTATCCGGTAGAGCGAGAGCGCCACCACGTGCTGACACCAGAAGATGTCGCGCGCCTCGCAGCTGCACGTCACGGAGGTTATCTTGCACCTGCGCAAACAGAGACCAGTCATTACTACTACTTAACCCTTTCGCTGACAGATCACTAAGTACATTTGTATAATAATAATTGTAATCTTGGATGATTTATACAGCGCCATTTTCGTAAAAAAACTACCCCAAGGGCGCTTATACAGGTATAGATTATGATATGAAAATGATAATGAGAGAAAATTAAAAAAATATATTAATGAAAAAAAAAATTTTTGACATCACAACATACATAAAAAAGAATATGGAAGTCTGGGCATTTACGGGGCTTACGACCGGTTAAAGTAATCACTTTAAACACGTGTAACGTTCACCAATTCTACCCATGATTGACAACCGTACTACTCAAATTCTTTGAAGTTCTATATATATGATCCAATATCGAAATATTGTACTTGGATCACTAGAATTTTCACTAGAGACATCTATTGGTGAGATGAAGAAGCTTTTTTTTCCAAGCAATGACTCCTGACCAGACCATATTCAAGTGAGAGGTTAGTCGAATTAATTTTTCCTTTTTTTCTTTCTTGTGTGCATATGATGTTAAAATATAAAATATATTTTTTTAAGTTTGTAAAAAAGTACTCCACCGACAAGACACATTAGTTGGTTTAGCAAAAAATGAACGAGTATATTTACCATTTACATGTATGTATATGTACGTATATATTTTTTAACAAATAAATGAAATTATGAAAAGAAAAAAATGGAGAAACGTAACGAAAAATCTTCACTATTAAATAATGAAAAAAAAATAAACACTCATTTCTTACAAAACATCTCGGACCTAAGTTAGGTATGTAAATTTTCTACTACTTCTAAAACTATTTCCCTTGGGTACTTTAATTTGACAGTAGCAGCGAGAGAGTTAAGTCGCCATGTTTATTTATATTGCGTTTGACAGTTGACTAACCTACAATCTCCTACAATCAAGGCCCGTACGCGTCACTGCCTCTCCAACTCGACATTAATACACAAAGTTGAAATATATTTCTTGCCTGTAATAATTACAGTATACAAAGGCTTGTATCTCTTTTATAAAGTGACCTAAATTTAGTATCGGTTTTTATGTAACGTTGCGAAGCCCATCAGCGAGTGACGTATACGATAAAAAATAATTGAAAACTACATTTTCCTACTATTGAAAACTATATGATCGCCTCCGTAGTGTAATGGTCAGCACGCTCGGCTACCGTTCTGGAGGTCCCGGGTCCGATTCCCAGGGGGGGGGTCGAATAAAAAAGTGAATTTTTCAATCGAATATTTATTCAATATACCCTGGACTGGCACCTGAAGCGGAGGGCAGATCATTGTTCCTTCGTGTGTTAACGATCAAGATAACACTGCGTTTATATGATGCAGTGCCCTATGCACCATTGGGGTGTGGATAAGGGTTTGAAGATGAATATTTTAAAAGCTTTAGAAAAACATATTTTCTTTACAAGTATTCTTAAAATATCCTGTGTATCTTTAAAATATACTATAGAGAAAATCAAGGCGAAATTTTAGAAAAACAATCGTATTTGTTAAAATTTAATCAGTATATAGTCGTCATTGGTATGTTATACGTAAAAAATAAAAACAGGTTTGCCGATAAAGGCAGACGTGACGTTACCAAACTTGAGTCACGGCTTGTGTTTAATACAGAAAGCACTGCATGAACATAAACAAAGCCAGACGAGTTCATTCTGAAGGCAATGCACCGACCGACCCATATTTCGGAATCAGTTCAAATTTTTAATCCAAATAATCCGAAGTTAATGTTTGAAAGGACATATATAGCCTTTTGTAGTGTCGTGTTGGATTTGAGGTTAAGTTCACCTAAATAGGGCCAACAACAAAAAGTAAAGGTCCGATACAATATGTAATGACATTTCACTTTCATGGCGTACGGTGAGATTACAGTAAACCAAAGTTTCTCAATGCAAGACACTGCCGATCACAGCTTTTCATAAATGAGAGAAAAAATAACGAAATTAGATTCCAAAAATCTTCTAAATTTCTAAAAAGGTTCTAAAATGTATCCTCTGAGTATTTTTTTTTTCAAGTTTTAAGGAAACTTAAAAAAACGTGTTTTGCGATAATCGTCGATTATCACAAGACAGCAATTAATCTATCATTTCAATGACCCGAAAAAGGCATCTGCCATATAAAACTTTTCTCAATCCAACATAGATGTTGTTGTGAACTCATGTGTACTGTGTCATGAACTGATCACACGTGCAACATTCCGCATTCTACCCATGATTAAAGTGATCACTTAACCAGCTTATGTCAGGTCATAAGCCCTGTAAATACCCAGACTTCCATATTCTATTCCATCTATATTGAGGCGTCAAATGTAAAAATAATGGAGAAACCTAGATTTGCGAGTAAGTATTTAGACACACTCAAAATGTTGTGAGTAAACACATCGATATTTTAAGTCGTTTTCATCTAAAATCCACCTAACACTATTTGTGCATTAAATAACTCCTAAGTGAAGATTTTTCTCCCAGTTTTTAATTAATGTATTACTTAGTAAATAGAGAAACTCAGATTTGCGAACAAGTATTTGGACACACTCAAAATATTGCGAGTTACAACATCGTATTTATTCATAAAACGACTTAAAATGACATATTTTAAGTCGTTTTGATCTAAAATCTACCTGATACTATTTGTATATTAGATGGAGAACTTATTCGACGTTTTTCGTGTCCCCTCGACTCTCTGTTTGAGAAGCGCTGCCCCACGCGCCTGGCCACTCGGGTAGCCATTGCAATTATAATAGACAAAGACAAAAATCCCGGCAGGCTCAGGCAACGGCGGCACCGGTTTCTCTCGTTCCCATTTATAAATCCATGTGTTATGTAAACCGCTTCCCATACCTGTTTGCGAGCGCGCGCGCCTAGTTTGCATAAAACCACTTCCATCCATAACAAACCGCATCTATAGCAGACCGCATCTATAGCAGACCGCATCTATAGCAGACCGCATCTATAGCACACCGCATCTATAGCAGACCGCATCTATAGCAAATACATATATTCGCCGCAATTAATGGAACGTATAAATTTTAGAGTTCCCGGTCGGATCCCCAGGACAACTGACACCCTAGCGCTTCCCACGAGTAGAACAAACTCTAAACAAGGTTCCTATATTTATCGTTCATCAAAATTGGTCAACGATGAATATGGGAATTTTTATATGTTCTACTCGACATTGTCAGCATTGAAATCGCGTACATAGTAAGTCGATATTTATATCGTTGTATGTCCCAATTTCCTCATAATTTGTCTTGGTCTTGAGCTTTGATCTTTCCCTTTTCCCCTTTTCCTCCCTCCCGCCCCTTTTCCAAGTATTTATATTAAATGACATAATATGTGAAATTTTGTAAATGGAATGGTACAAATACCTGTTTTTTGTTACTTATTATTGTAAATGTATTTATGTAACTGTCATGTAAAATTTACAAATAAAATAAAACGAAATAAACCGCATCTATAACAGACCGCTTCTATTGCAAGCTTCTGTTACGGAACGCGTTCTGCGTTCAGATGCAAAGGTCCCGAGTTGAAAGGTTAGCGGAAGGGAAGCGAAATGTCAAATGCACGCCATTTTAAAGTTCCTCGAATCTAATCAGCATCTTTTAAAAAAATGCTTATAGTCCGTTGCACAAAATGAATTGTCACTAATCGTTGTGAACTATTTATTTAAGGCAAGAATTTTTGCACGAAAAAATTAGTAGCACAAATAATACAACACATTAGTAAAAATGAAATTGACGGGCATGAGACATAGGATATTTCTGCATACAGGTGATGAAATGTAGCTCCAGATCTTAAAAAAAAATACTTATACGCCAGGGGCGTGCATTCCATATAGGCAGAAAGTAATGCCTATTTTAACTCACCCGCGTGACATAAAAAACCCAACTGGTACCTATTCTACCTTACTAAGTAGTACATAGTTTACCTTACTACCTACCTCTACTGCCTACCCTAGTAAGTAGTACCTAGCTTACTTAACTACCTACCTCTACTGTCTGCACCAGTGGTCGGGGAACTTTTTTAATCATTATCCCAAAATATTTTTGCCAAAGTCGATATTATGGGGGGACCCATTTTGAAAAGAAGACAATCAATGTATATTTAAAATAAAACTTATTTATTGCATTAATTTACACGAAAAAAAATATTTCACGAAAATAGTAAGTATGTAATAGACAAACAAAATAAAATTCTCAAATTGGATCCAACGAAAATTCAGGTTTTCAGGTTTCCTTTTCAGTTTTTGGAAAAATAATGCTGCTTCATGGTGATACAATTACTTTAAAATGAGGACTTTTTGATGTAAGAAAAATTTGAAACGTCTTCAGCATTTAATCGATTTATGAATTTTACAAAGTATCTGTGAAAAACATTCAAGAAATGATTTCTGAATTGTTTAAATTTGTAAAAATACTAACACGTTTATGAAATAGCAAACTAGAAAAATTTCGTTATCACCCCAAAAAAATCATATTTACCCCATTTGGGGCAATTTACCCAGGTTCCCCGACCGCTGGTCTACACTAATTAATTATCTGTGCACGCCACTGCTAATCGCCCATTGCCAAAACGAATCATTACTAATCGTTGTGTACTCTACAAGACCGCGAAACCTGTTTACAGAATATGCATTAATAATAAATATACTTTTGGCCATGTTGCGCGCTTACAAAAACTAGGGCCAGATAGAAACTCCACGAACTGTGTGTATAGGAGATCGGATTGAAAAATAATTGTGTCCTTTTGTGTCGATCGAGTCATCCATGACGCCACACTTTACGAAGATAATACAAAAAAGGCAAATAACAATGGTGGTCTCTTCGGATCGCGGCGAACAAAGATCTCCGGTTCGGGCGGGACCGGGTCAATCCTTTGGAATGCTGCCGAGGCGGCGGGCAATAAAACCGAATGGTAAGAACTCCAACTCCAACCTGATGGGGTAATCTCATTTAAATATCAACTCGGTAAAAAATGACATGAGTCTTCTAGACGCGCAAGTGGCACACGATCGGACGCGATCGCGTGATTCTGTGATGCTTGGCACACGTCATTTTTTAGAAAAAAAAAATTAAAGAGAAATATTTGTGTTTTTATTATTTACAAAAATACTTTAATTTCATACTATTTCTGTGAGCCTAAGCGGCTCATTATCAAAAATAGGTATCAAATTGTGGTAGAATGGATTTGAACCCGAAAACGAGTCCAATACACTAACCACGGGACCACAACCCGACACTTTAAGAGGTTGTCTGCGGGTAAGATAGTAAGGATAGGGAAGGTAAATGTAAAAAAATATATCACAACACCCAGACCATTTGATAATAAATAATATCAAATTCAAGTAGAGTGGGTTCGAACCGAGAAACTCTGAATCAAGAGTCGGCGACACTAACCACGGGACCACAGCCCGACACAATATCGATAACACATATCATCCACAGGGTGAATAACCCAGTGTTTCAAGTTGCAGAATAAATAATAAATGTCGCTAATAGTAATTTCATGGTGTCTTTTCCTGCGCTTGTCGTAGAAGGGAAAAATAGCTGTAAGATGCTCGCAATATCTGTAAAATAGAAAACCTCGTTATAAAAATAATATTATTTGTGTAATAATCCAATATTCAATAATGACAAAAAGTAACTAATATTAAATGTGTTTCCGACACATTTAACACAAGTTACTTTTTGTTATACAATTTCTGTACCTTTACACATAAGTATGGCAAAGTTATAATTTTGATTGTGACTTTTAATATAATTTTTTTTCACAAATATTTCCTGATGAAATTGCATTTTTTATAAGAATTGGCAAATGCCGTAGCGTAGTTGTTTCACTGGCTACGCGTTGCGTTATACATACATATTTATATGTATGTATTTAAAATAAATTTTAAAAAACTCCTTTGAATCCGGAATTCTTCAATGATGGCATAGAGTCGAGGAAACTCAAAAGTTTTACGGGTTAAAAATTTTGTGGTGAATTTGTCTCATGACGTTTACTGTTTTTTTTTAATGCCATTGTTCGTTTCGGTATATAAATGCTTTGAAGGTTGCATCTCTTCTTTGTTGGTCAATTAAGGCATAAGGATACCAGCTCATTTTTATTGAGAGATCCGACGCTGGCCGCAAAAAAAAACTTAGAGGCAACATTTGCAAGGTAAATACGTAATAATCTGGCCGGTCCGTTCGAGTTCCCTCGGTGAACTCTTTTGACCACAAAACCGCACAAAATTTTAACATGTCGGCATTTTTCGCTAACAAATCACTCGGCGGACTCGCCTGCAAAACGAAAAGCCCAAATTTCGGTGGAATATCTTTTGTACACTGGACGCACCTACCTAGAGCTTGCGGTCTGCCATGAATAATAATATTGAAATATGGTTATTAACAGTCAGAATTTCGTCGACTTCGTATTCGGGCAATTCTCATTTGGCACGCCGAAAAACTCGTAATATATTAATTTTTTCAGCAATTTAATAGCTTTTTACAATTTTAGTTTATTTTACTGACTATATACCGGGTTTCGCCGTCGCCGATATCGTCGGACTGGTTGCGAATCCCGGTCGCTGATCAATAAAATAAAAGTGGATAAAGCTATCGAGTTGTTTTTTTAAGGAAGTCACCCGCAATCCTTGTGCGGCAAAAAAACTCTTACTATATTATTTTTTATCAATTTTTTTATATTTTACTGACAAGAGACCGGGTTTCGCCATTACCGATATCATCGGACTGGTTGCGAATCCTGTCAATAAAATAAAAATGGATAAATCTATTTAGTTGTTTTTTTTAGGAAAAAACCCGAAAAGTCTGTATTTTTTTTAAATAATAAATAATAAAGATAAATATTTATGTTTTCATTATTTACAAAAATACCTTAATTTTATACTATTTCTGTGAGCTTAAGCGGCTCATTATCAAAAATAGGTATCAAATTGTGGTAGAATGGATTTGAACCCGAAAACTCGAGAGTCCAATACACTAACCACGGGACCACAACCCGACACTTTAAGAGGTTGTCTGCGGGTAAGATAGTAAGGATAGGGAAGGTAAATGTAAAAAATATATCACAACACCCAGACCATTTGATAATAAATCTTTCATGAATTTATTATTTATTTTGCGATTAGCTGACGATTATTTAGCAAGATTTTTTGTAAGATACGTAATATTACAATATTATTTTTTGACATCTCATCAAAGATGAAGAGGAATATGGAAGTCTGGGCATTTACGGGGCTTACGACCGTCATAGGCTGGTTTAAGTGATCACTTTACACACGTGTAACATTCACCAATTCTACCCATTATTGACAACCACACTACTCAAATTCTAAAAAAATTGCACCGTAAATGCCCAGACTTCCATATTCTTCTTCATCTTTGATGAGATGTCAAAAAATAATATGAAAATAACTCCTGTAATTGGAGATAATCCAGATTTTGTGAACAAGTATTTGGACACACTCAAAATGTTGTTAATATTACAATAGTTTTTTATTATATATATTTTTTTTTCTTAAAATTTACTATTTCTTTAAATCTATATTATGACACGTATTTTTGAACTGACTACCATTTTACGTTTTAAAAATAGCACTCATCGTGTTATTTTGTAATTTTTTATAGATATTCGATCTTACATCTAACCTTGATCTACTTAAAATAGAACAGAATGAAATCTAATGAACCATTTTTTTTTAAATATAACTTTATATTCCTAATAAACCTTTATTTACACAATAAACTATAACATTTCGTGATGTTGGTAAACGATACCAAATATTTAAAATAGTAACATAATATACTCGTATATTTAAGACCCAGTATTCGTTAAGTCGCAACATAAATTTCTGTAAATTCAGGTAACATTTTACGTATTTGATTTTTTTCTCAAAATACTGTTTTTTCACAAACACGGAGTAAAAATATAAGTATGTATTTTTTTTCTAAATATATTCTAAAAAACGAAAAATATCCAATATACATCCTTAAAAAATTGGGCGTGAAGTGACCTATCCGGTGGTCGCCCGGCGAATGAAGCGACTTAACGAATACTGGTATTTGTTTTATCGATATTTCCTCACTCATTCGTTCCACATGTCCAAACCATCTCAGCACACCTCTCTTAATTTTATCGACGAAATGCTTATCTCAGCGTTGCATTATTTCCTTATTTCACCATTAGAACATCAATCATATGTACTTAAATAATTAAAATTATAATTAAATTATTAAAAGAAGGCCTTCTTTTTTCTTCAACAATATTCCTCCTTTCTTTTTTACATGGTGTGTTTATGCTGAAAAGGATTTTCACATACCTGTCAAAGCTTACAGCTACTTTGTATTTCCTGTCGGGCTCCGGCGGGTAGGCCCCCGCGGCTCCGGGGCCCGCCACAATACCGCTAAGATGAAATCCTGAAATTGAGAAAAAAATCATTAAAAAAATATAGTTATTTATATGCGTTCAAATTCGTATGCAATCACTACGAGGAGGGCACTAAATAAAGAGAAAAGTAACTATTTAATAACTGTGGAGGTCCTCACCAAAACGTTACATTTCTATTATAAATGATTTAAAGTAATCAGGAATTCTAGCTTATAAAATTGTTACGTTTTGGTTACGATTTAATGATTTCATATTGGTTTAACACCGGATTGGTCACGTTTTGTGGCAACTTTAATTAAGATTTCGATAGAATACAGTAAACAGAACAGATTTGCATTTGAAGGATTTTACGTGCAATATTGGAAATGTAACTTTTTGGTGAGGACCTCGGCAGTGCCAGGGATATTGAAAGCTTTTAAATATAAATTCACAGTATCGGGATACAATTTTGTTTCACATTTTCTATAAATTTTGCAACTTAGTTCAAAAAAAGGAAATTAAAGAGCATACTTATTTCTAGTAAAGTACTTACGTACACATATCGCCCACTCCTTTCAAGAACGTCATAAATCAAAATACTTGATTTTTCAGGAGAACGTTTTTAAAGTTTCAAAATATAATACAATGTATTAAAAATAAATATCAAGCCACTTATTGAACTTTTTACTGTGCAACAGATCTTTTTAGGTAAAACCTGAAGGATTTTTCTCCATTTGAAAAATATTCAGTATGTTCAAAAAAATAATTAAACAATACATTTTCTTCAAAATGCAAAAACAATACTTTCTGCCCTGTGGTGGGTAAATATTAAGTTTAAAAAATGCTTTTTTTGCTGGGATGTAGTACATTTTCTGCGCATTCCGAAAACATGCACAACTGAAAATTGACGATTTTTGATTTATGACGTTATTGAAAGGAGTGAGCGATATCGGCTGTCCAAATTTAAAACACAGTAAGGGACATTTTTTTGTAATAGGTTTTTTTTTGCATTTTTGGACTAAGTAGAGTCTACTTAGTCCTTATATGTAAAAAAAACCTACTACAAAAAAATGTCCCTTACTGTGTTTTAAATTTGGACAGCCGATATGCTACTGTGTTGATAATGAGCATGTGTATTCAAACCTTAATTTTGATTATTAATAAATGCAATTTTTTTAAATACGTTTCTTACTTATAATTAATTTTAATCCCCAAATTTAAAAAAAAAACTCGATAATGTTACTTTTGTATTAAACGCATAACCGATAGCATAATAAAACTGAATATTTCCAAAAATTACAAAGTTTTGGTATCATAAAAGAAAACATAAATTTTCAACGTAATAAATAAGTGTATGTATTTTCAACATTTTGAATGTGTCCAAATACTTGTTCACAAAATCTGGATTATCTCCAATTACAGGAGTTATTTTCATATTATTTTTGACATCTCATCAAAGATGAAGAAGAATATGGAAGTTCTAGAAGTTAGATGTTAGATGTCTCTAGTGAAGTTCTAGTGATTCAAGAACAAGGTTTCTAAATTGGTTCATATAACAGAACTTCCAAGAATTTGAGTACCTAGTGTGGTTGTCAATAATGGGTAGAATTGGTGAATGTTACACGTGTGTAAAATGATCACTTAAACCAGCCTATGACGGTCGTCAGCCCCGTAAATGCCCAGACTTCCATATTCTTCTTCATCTTTGATGAGATGTCAAAAATAATATGTATTTTCAGCGAAGAAACGTCACGTTTACCCGTTATTCATAGAAGACGTATGTAACTATCAATCTCTCAAATTCGCAGCACAAATAACAGCCCGACATTCAAATATGGCTAGTTATTTCGATAAAATTTGGTATTGTAATAAGTGTGCCAGAGCTTTGGAACCGCATTACTGTATGGGTAATATAAATACATATCGCGGAACCAGAAATTAACGTGTCAAGCTTATTGATAGTTTATGCAAATATTTTCTCACAGTATGTATAATAATCATTCGGATATTATGCAGCGAGCCGATCTGTCAACGTTATTCAGAGACAAATTAACCCCTTTTCATTCAGAAATCATACCGTGGGTATACTGGCAAAAAACGTTAACTCTAAAATTCCTGTTTTCATAATCCCTGTTATTTAAAACTTTTAGCCTGAACAAAATCTTCTTCAAACCCTTATCCGCACTCGAATGGTGCATAGGGCACTGCATATAAACGCAGTGTTATCTTGATCGTTAACACATGAAGGAAAGGTGATAAGCCCTCCGCTTCAGGTACCAGTCCAAGGTAATATTGAATAAATATAAGAGTGAAAAAATCACTTATATATTATCATAGGGACCTCCATAATGGTAGCCGAGCGTGCTGACCATTACACTATGGAGGCGGACTAAAATAACCGCCATTAAAATCAAAATTTAATTAACTTTTTCAACCACATCAATATGACATTTCAAACTGTAATACTTAGTGTATTTTGCCTGTCTATACAACGTTGAAAATTGTATAATATTCATCATCGAGTCAAAATCATATATTTTTGAGTTAACGTTTTTTGCCAGTACACCCACGATATTATAAAGTTCATTTTTCCCTTTCGTTGAAATTGGGCCTTGCAGTATTTATATACGAATTTCAACGATTGTGAATACGGCGGATGAGGTCCAGATAATTAATCACGATGTTTAGGAAAACCAGATATTTTAAATGTCAAATTAAAACAAGAAAAATATCCTCATTTTTAAATCGTTGTAAGTTTTTCGATCTGATTTTTTTTTCAAAAGACGCCATTATAATAAGTGATACTTCTTTTTCTTCTTATTATTATACGAGTATATGTTTTTTTTGTTTGTTTTAAGCCTCCCTCCGTTTACGAGTGATTTTGTGGCATTGGAAGAATGCAGTCGAAATGCGATCCCTCAGACGAATGTGTGGCAAAACGATGTTTGATAGATGTTCGAATGATGAAATAAGGAAAGAATGTAAGGCTGAGATAAGCATTATCGATAAAATTAAGAAAGGTGTGTTGAGATGGTTTGGACATGTGGAGCGTATGAGTGAAGAAAGAACGGTTAAACAAATTTATGAGGCGAATGTAGTTGGAAAAAGAAGCAGAGGACGACCGAGGAAAACTTGGCACAATCAGGTATGTCAAATACTTGAAAGCGGCCGGGTCAGGAGTCGTAATAATCGTCGGGTATGTATGAGGAGATGCATGAATGTAGAAGAGGCAAAGAATGTTTGCAAAGACAGAGTGGTGCGGCGTTCGATTCTCTCTGCCTACCCCTGCGGGGAAGCGGCGTGATGGTTAGTTAGTGGAATAAGGAATATTAGTGTTTTTGTTGATGTTATCATCTACACAAATATTTCAATAATTTCGTGTGCCTAATCGGCTCATTATTAAAAATGTGTATGAATCAAATTATTGTAGAGTGGGAACCCAAAATCTCAGAGTCAAAGTCTGCTGGACCACGACACAAAACATTTGAATAAGAGTTAACACAAAACAGTTGATAAGAGTAATCAAAGAAATAAAATATTAAACAAACAAATATTTATTGATTTGGCGTTTAATGCCATAACCAGGCGAAACGATTGTAATAAAATTTCTTTAATTTTTTCGCAGATACTTTGTGGCACATTTCATAAACTTTATAAAATTAAACAACTTTGTTTTAACCACTTTTTTATTATTAGTACACTTTTTAACCTACTAGTTTCGACAAGAACCTTGTCATCATCGGGTTTATTAAATTCTAAACATTAAAAACATTCAAATACTCAATTACATTCCCTTATCAAAAACTTCTACACACGACGTGTGTGGAAGTATTTGGTAAGGGAATGTACTTGAGTATTTTAATGTTTTAGAATTTAATAAACCCTGATGATGACAAGGTTCTTGTCGAAACCGGTAGGTTACAAAGTGTACCAATAATAAACAAGTGGTTTAAATAAAGTTGTATTGTAATAAAAAATTTTTTTCAAGTGTTTTTTAACAATAAAACACAACTTAGCAGACTCAACCAGTGTTTTATTTAACATGTAATACATAAATTACATAAAAAAAGATAAACCATTCGCAGATGTGAAAGTACTGTGAAAAAAATCCTGAAACATCGCGCAAAATTCAGAAACGTTAGAGACCTTCGGTTGTTAGCGATATTATACTTGTACCTACCAGACGGATAACAAGTAACCTTATCGCAAGTAAATATTTTCACAAAGCAAGCACACTGTTGTTACTTTGTTGGATTGCTTCACAATTCGCCGGAAACACAGAGAAAAAAGACATCATGTCAAGACTGAAGCAGGGACGATGAAGCGTGTCTGGTGTCACTTCCTGCGGCATCAGTTTAGGAATTAATTAAGTGGTTAGAAGCAAAAACCGCTCTAGAAAAACCGATCCATTTATAAGACAAAGGTCGATCTCGTCCACCGATCGAATACTTAAAACACAAAATTGTTTAAAAAGAAATACAAAATTAAATTTTATTAAATATAATTTAATAAAATTTAAAAAATAAAACGTCTTATAAATTGCATGTATAGCAGGGCTGTATTATTTCATGCAATATTAGCAGTTTAAAAGGGGATGAAGACTTGCATACATATGTTCAAAGATCAACGAACCTGTTTTTCTTGTATATTAAAAGCATTGTTAACTTTGTGGTATGGTAATATAACACTCTTTTTATCATTCATCGTTCACTTTGTGTAATCCCACTTTATTATAGTATATAGTATATATTATAGTATAATAAAGTGGTATTACACAAAGTGAACGATGAATGATAAAAAGAGTGTTATATTACCATACCACAAAGTTAACAATGCTTTTAATATACAAGAAAAACAGGTTCGTTGATCTTTGAACATATGTATGCAAGTCTTCATCCCCTTTTAAACTGCTAATATTGCATGAAATAATACAGCCCTGCTATACATGCAATTTATAAGACGTTTTATTTTTTAAATTTTATTAAATTATATTTAACATAATTTAATTTATTATACAATTCTATTCATTTCTGCTTCATAAAATCTTATAATTTTAGTTACCCCAGCCTCTCCAAAAAAGAGATCATGTGCTTGGAGAGGGGCTTTCTTATTTTTTGTTTATAGTATCATGTTATACATTTAAAATCTATATATAGATATATATATATATATATATATATATATATATATATATATATATATATATATATATATATATATATATATATATAGATATATATATATATATATATATATATATATATATATATATATATATATATATATATATATATATATATATATAAATATTTATATATTTATATATATATATATATATATAAAGGGTCCGCCAAATAACATTTTTTTTTTGAAAATGGGGCGCAAAACATCGAGTGTAGCTTCGGCTGTGTGGCACGTAGCGCCGTCCTGTTGAAACCAAATGTTGCCAATATCCTCCTCTTCAATTTTTGTGAACAAAAATCCGTTCAACATGGCCCGATAACGATCGCCATTGACTAACGGCCACTCCTTGCTCATTTTCAAAGAAAAATGGCCCAATTATGCCTCTGGACCAAAATCCGCACCAAACAGTGACTCGTTTTGGGTGTACCGGCTTTTCAATGTATGCGTGCGGGTTTTCTGTGCCCCAAATACGACAATTTTGCTTGTTTACATACCCGCCAAGATCAAAATGAGCTTCATCCGAAAAGATGATTTTTTTGGCAAAATCGGCATCTTCTGTAAGTCGAATGTCGCAATATTTCCCAGCGTTGTTCAAGCGTATACACAACCATATTCGCTCAGCGGAAGGATAAAACTAATTATCTGTCAAATCAGACATGAGCTAAGTGTTACCATTCACGAAATAAGCACTAGTTGAAAAAAAAAACTTTAGATGGCGGACCCTATATATATATATATATATATATATATATATATATATATATATATATATATATATATATATATATATATATATATATATATATATATATATATATATATATATATATATATATATATATATATATATATATATATATATATATATATATATATATATATATATATATATATATATATATATATATATATATATATATATATATATATATATATATATATATATATAAACAGGGGAACATATATACTCGTATGTATGCGGTACGAGGTAGTTATCATGTTTAGTTTTCTATTGTATAGTCATCAAGTTATTAAATGAACGAATAAATACATAAAACTTTTTGAAAAATAAGAGGAAATATAATTGTTTCATCGCGGCAGAATGGTGACAAGTTGAATAAAGTAATCACTTAACTTCATTAACAGCCAATGACGGACTGTAAGCCCTGTCAATGCTTGTACTTAAATATTTTTTATGAGTGAACTTTGGGTTATTCCTTTATGTATGTAATATTTCACTACATGTATACGTATTTTAATATTTCTGTATATATATTTTTTCTCTTTAATAATTATTCGATATAACCCTGGACTGATACCTGAAGTGGAGGGCTGATCGCCTTTCCTTTGTGCGTTAACGATCAAGATAACACTGCGTTCATATGATGCAGTGCCCTATGCACCATAGGGGTGCGGATAAGAGTTCGAATGTATATAAGTATCTTCTGTATTATCGTTAGATTAATTTTTAGGTTCCTAACTAAATCTCTTAGTTAAGTATGTATCCTAGTGATAATTTTGTAGCTGCTCGGTTTGCTTACTTCTACCGATATCCTGTAGTCTATGAGTGAGCACTGTATTTTTCTTTCTAAAAATACAACGATTTTTCCTTTGTACTAAACGTATCAGTAAATTTTCTATTCATGGAAAAATAATAAACAGCATTGATTAACAGACTCGAGAGTTTTTATAGTTGGAAAAACAGTGAATGGAAAAGAGAGTGTATAATCAAATCAGATTTCCTTTGTTCTGGACATCTGTTGCGGCCTTTTTAGTATTAAAAGGGGGTTTATCAACTTATCAACAAGTAAACGGACGTCTTATCTCTTGCGACAGTCGTTCTAAAAGCAACGCAGTGCCTCAGTTGCTCAGTTCACTTGCCTGAATCGAGCAGTTTATTGAAAATGTTTTTTACATTTTTTTTAATGCAATAACTTCTAATATAGTATCGACAGTATAAAACAAGCAAGAATATCGTTTTAAAAAAAACTTTGTTTTAACCACTTTTTATTGGTAAACTTAATCCAACCGGTTTCGACAAGAACCCTTTATAATTAATTACCCTCCATAGTTAGTTAAGGGTAATTTACTATGAGTATTTCAATGTTTTAGAATTTAGTACTTATGTACCCTGATGATGAGAAGGTTTATACCCTGATGATGAGAACAGATATCTCAGATGATCAGAACAGGTATCTCCAAATACCTAGTGAGGATAGACAGTGTCCAATAAAATAAAAATAAAAATAAATATATGTTTATATATAAATATGTATAACTTAAGTACAAAATTATATTAAATAATAAACGCTGTTCTGCAGCACTGAACCTGAACCTGAGAAGGTTTATACCCTGATGATGAGAAGGTTCTTGTTGAAACCGGTTAGATGAAGTGTACCAATAAAAAGTGGTTAAAACAAAGTTTTATAAAGTTTATAAAATGTGCCATAAACTATCTGCGAAAAACATTCAAGAAAAGAATATCGTTTTTTTTTTTACTAGACACTTGTATATTACCACAATGAGTTTTTTTTCATTACACACGACTAGTTTCGAAAACTAACAGACGTTTTCATCTACAAGTGAAAGGTAAAACTGAATCAACATGTCATTCCACAAAGTTAATGCCGAATCAATAAATAATAGAATATCGTTCAATAATAATCTAAAATTTTTAATTCTAATAATATAATATTTTTACAACATTTTGAGCGTGTTCAAATACTCGTGTCATGATTTTCATCAATATATGTCTAGAAATTTCAAGAATTTGAGTAGTGTGGTTGTCAATCATGTGTAGAATTGGTAAATATTACACGTGTATAAAGTGATCGCGTAAACCAGCCAATGACGGTCGTAAGGCCCGTAAATGTCCAGACTTTCATGTTTTTCTACATCTATGTTGAGATGTCAAAAAATAATATGTTATCTTTACAATGATTTTCATGAAATTATTGAATATGTATACATTATATCTATATATTTTTTTGAATTATCTAACGTCCAAGTGACTCTGAAATCTAGCTACGGCTTATGCAACACCGCTTATCATGACCCTACTCAGGCTTCAACTTTTTAAGTTTCATAGCCTTTGCCTACTCGTGAGTGGATTTACCCTTTATGTTTAAAGTTACTATAATTTCATGTAATTCATTAGAGAAAATTCTAGGCTAAAACACTCGCTATCTGTATACATTATATATAATTCTCTTTCACTTTATACAAGAAGCTAGAGGTAGAATAAGCTATTCAAATGAAATGGGAATATTTTTATACATATTCTTCTTCATCTATGTTGAGATGTCAAAAAATAATATGTAATCTTTACAATATCATTCAGATTTTCATGAAATTATTCAATACGTATACATTGTATATAATTCTCTTTTATTTTATACAAGAAGCTAGTTGCAAAATAAGCTATTCAAATGAAATAGGAATATTTTTACACATATTCTTCTTCATCTATGTTGAGATGTCAAAAAAGAATATGTAATCTACACAATATCATTCAGATTTTCATGAAATTATTCAATACGTATACATTGTATATAATTCTCTTTTATTTTATACAAGAAGCTAGAGGCAGAATAAGCTATTCAAATGGAATGGGAATATTTTTATAAATATTCTTCTTCATCTATGTTGAGATGTCAAAAATTAATAATTTTATTTCCCCTTTAGATACGAGACCGGCTAATAAAAAGCGAATTACTCAAAATGCCAAGAGAGGTCAAGTTAAATGCCCCATGAGAGAGAATACACAGCTGACGGAAAAAGGCAAGTCTGTAGCAAGCTCACGAACATTCGGACTAAATTTACATACAAATCTCAGTTACATTTTACATTCCACCAAACAAGATGCGTGCCTAATAAAGCACTTTCCAGCGTAATTTAACCAAAATTTATCTGAGCATTCGGCGTAGAAATTTTCTGTATAAATATTCAAGCTTTTAATGCCAACGAAATTTTATCGCCGTATGAAATAGACGGTTTCGTAAGGAGAAAACACACTAGATTTGTGGAGATAATTTTTTGGGTCGACGTGCTATACGACGCACAGCTGAGATACGCAGGTACCATACACATTTCGCTCACTCCTTTCAACAGCGTCATATATCAAAATACTTGATTTTTAAGTTTGAAAATATAATGAAATGTATTAAAAATAAATATCAAGTCACTCATTGAACTTTTTACTGTGCAACAGATCTTTTTAGGTAAAACCTCAACCTTTTCCTCCGTTTGAAAAATATTTAGTACATTTAAAAGAATAATTAAACAATACCTTTTAATCAAAATGCAAAAACAACACTTTCTGCCCTGTAGCGGTTAAATATTTAAGTTGAAAATATGCTGCTTTTGCTGGGATATAATACATTTTTTGGGCATTCCGAAAAAAAGCCCAACTGAAAATTGTCGATGTTTGATATATGACGTTCTTGAAAGGAGTGAGCGATTTATGCAGGGGCGTGCATTCCATATAGGCAGAAAAACAGTGCCTATCCTAACTTAGCCGCGTGACATGTTAAAACGCAACCAGTACCTACCCTACCTTACTAATTAGTACCTAGCTTACCTTACTACCTACCCTAATTAATTATCTGTGTACGCCACTGCATATATGCACATAAAAAACTCATCTGCAAAAATGGCAGCGCCATCTGTTGAACTTGAAAATAACACACGCTTTACTGAACATTGCTTATAGCAGACAGTGTGCTTTTTGACATTGCTGTCATTTACGATGTTTTTAATTACATTGTTTTTTCATACATTTTAAATATTTTCATTACTTCACAGACATTATACGTATAAAAAATTCTGTTTTCTATTTTTTTTCTTTTCCGTTTGACCAGACTGAGCCACAGCAACACGCGGCCGGGTACAGCTAGTTTCATTTTGTATAAAATCGACTTGAGAACAAAAAGAAGAGATGAATGCAATCGGTTACCCTTAAGTTACATTGTCAAGGGCAGGATATCGCTGTGCGACACCGATTCAAAAGATCTTACAATTGGAAATGTCCGACATTTGCAACCGACATATAAATATACGAGACAGTACTGCATGACAAAATGTCGGAAAAAACTGCACAACAATAATTCACGTACGAAATATTCTACTATACCACAATAGCCTTTGGGAACGAAGGATTACGGGCCAAAATGCCGCGGCAAGAAACCGAAAGGATCATAAAAACGTACGAGTAGGTTCAACAAAAGACGTTTTTGTTCACGGAACAAATTATATACAAAATTAAAACGAGTAAAAAGGGACATAGAAAAAATATATACAAACTTTTGTGAGAGTTTTAGAGCAATTTCCTTTCTATGCTGTGCTGAATCGCTTCAAATATTTCTTGTATTGTAGCGGATAAGGCATAAGGCGAAATGTAAACGTTCCCATACACGCAAACGCGAGTAAACATTGGCACCACTACATGGGAGCACGAGGAATGTAAACTTACGCACACTCGCACGTGGGTTGACCTTACAATATTATGATCCGTATAAAAGTAAAGGTGTGTGAGTGTACGGGAGAGGTGTATACAAACTTCACAATGAGACAGAGGTTCGTATAAGTGGTTTCCGATACTTGGAATAGGCCTTTGTCAGGATGTTGGATTATTGGCTAATAAATTGATACGAAAAATCAAAAGACTATCGATAACATTCTTATAGAAATATGGAGGGAAATAAGTGAGAAATTAAAGTTTAAACTTTATATATTTGAATAATAATAATATTGACGTGCGTTCGCATACGTCATCAAATTTCCATCATCGAAAGTTTTATGACGTCATATGGTTTATTGTCTATGGTTTTTAGAGCTGTTATAGCAGTAGTATGGATTGTCTGTTTACCACTACACTACCATTTGTGTTCACAAATATGAAGGGGGGGGGATGGGAGGGTAGACCATAGATATCAACAAATAGAGCCGCCAATAATTTAGCAATGTTACCAATATTAAAATAACTCCATCATTTCTGTGACGTTATTTATTGCCAACTTAAGAAAATAACGATTTTTCGAAGGCAATTTTGCCGAAAAAAATTGATGAATGAAAATATTAATTACATCGGCTGTTATGATCACAAAAAGAGTCTTATACAATCCTTTATAGGTTGAGTATGTTAAATTAGATATTCCTCCCGTCTGACAAAGGTCCATTCTTAAAGGAGCTATACATTTTGAACATTTTGCCGTTAAGTATAGCGACCCAGGGATTTTCCTGTAGCAACATTTTGTGTTCTGTCATAATAATAAAGTGATTTAATGGATAAACTAGATCATTGGAAATTTTTGATAACTTTATGCATTTTTTTAAGAGCTAGAATTTAAGATAGAATTTAACTATCAAGGTGCTTTTACACAGAGAGAATAAAATGCCACATCACGCTGTCTTTGCAAATATTATTCACCTTTACTACATCCATGCATTCCGACTCCTTACCAGGCTGCTTTCAAGAATTTTAAATACTCGATCATGGCAAGTTTTCATCTGTCTTTCTCCTCTCCTATTTCCAACTAAATTCATCCTGTTTAACTACTAACCGAACTATCTCAACACACCTTTCTTAATTTTTATTGAGTTAATTGTAAATTCATTTTGTTGATTAATGCTGATTTTATTAATAATCTTATTCTTGCATTCTCTCTTTGATTCGCCACTCGAATATCTATCAAACATCGTTTTTCCGCACGTCCGTCTGAGAGATCGCACAAGAAAAACTTTAAGAATATATTCCTTTGTGTGTATAAATTATGAAAGTCCGCAACATTAAATTAATTTGAAACGTAGTTGATTTAAATTTATATTTATATTTATAACATAAATTATGATTCCTTACATTGCTTATTTTAATAATTTTTATTGTTAAATAAATTTTAAAATGTTTAGTACCCCTGTAAAACTATAGGATTATACAAACACCCACGCATACATGGATAGCGTAATAACAGCTGACGGGCACCGTCTGCACTATACTACGACAGACGTGCCTGTGACGTCTACCAAAACGTAAATAAAGAGCGACTCGACGAAACAAGCAGCGAAAAACCAACCAAGCAATAAACACCACTATATAAAAAGACACGGTGCTGGGATATGAAAACAGAGGAAACAAGTTTGACTTTTTTACTTAGTACCTCGGTTTCGGTTTGAAATAATTGGGCACGGATACTATGACCCAACAAGGGAGGTGTGTGCGCATGTGCGAGACGTACCTCGCTTCTCATAAAGATAGACCGGGCAAGAAAGATTATGCATTTGAAATTATGACGCTTCCGAGTAAAAGTGAGAGTAGGAAGTGTACGATTGTTTTCCAAGAAAGTGTCAAAGGTTTTTCCGTTTTGTCTCGGAGCCGCGCTGTTTGGTGAATGCGTTCTCGGGAATACGAGGGTTTTAGTAACCTCTTCAAGTGATAAAGTTTGCTTGGTGCCAGTGTTTTAGAGCTTTTCGGAATGAGCGTGTCTTAGGGGGAGAGCGTCGGGAATAGGGAATACAATAATGGGATCCCGTAGGTTTTAGGTTTTAGAGACCGGAGAGAAATAAATCTTAATTATATAGCTAATACATAAGGAAATAAAATCGAAATCACCAAAACACTCGAAAAACGTAAAGAAATTAATTCTCACTTGATGAAAATGGGGATTCAATTGTAAAAACTAACTACAGTGGAACCTCTCATAACGAGTATTTCACATAACGAGCAAAAAGAAAGGTGAAAAAGTTGTTCCCTTAACGAGCGACAATTCGCATGCGTTACTGAGAAAGTCATTTTTTTCACGACATTCACCTGGAGCTGTTACCACACTACTCAAATTCTTGAAACTTTTATATATATTGTTCAAATTCGAAACAAAGTGCTTGAATAACTAGAATTTCACTAGAGGCATCTATGGTGAGATGAAAGAATTGCTTGTCAATCATGGGTAGAATTGTTTAATGATACACGTGTGTAAAGCGATCACTTCAACCAGCCTATGACGGTCGTAAGCCCCGTAAATGCCCAGACTTCCATATTTTTCTTCATCTATATTGAGGTGTCAAAAAATAATACTTCAAATAAAGTTTAAAACGACTCACAGCAACACCAAATCGATTTTGAACAGAAAAATTTATCCATCATAATACACGAGGAAATAATAAAATACACGTGGAGTCGATAAACACATCTAAGTTGTGTCGGGTTGTGGTCCCGTGGTTAGTGTCGCAGACTCTTAAGTCAGAGGATTATCGATTCGAACCCACTCTACAACAATTTGATACCGATTTCTAATAATGAGTCGCTTAGGCTCACAGAAATAACATGAAATTGACAATAACACTTTTTTTGAAATTGGGGTAAGGTCCTTGCATTATATTTCCTATACCCAAATTAACCAGCTGCCTGATATTCTTAAAATAGAACCCTTTCAGGGATCAAAAATTAATAAACTGAAAAAAAAAACTTTTTGGAAAGATATTTGTGTTAGTGATTAGTTATATTTTTATCCATATTTCCACACTTGTTTATCGTAACTGCAGACAGTTGGTAGAATTCCATTTAAAATTGTTGGGTATTATACTAACTAACTAACTAACTAACCATCACGCCGCTTCCCCGCAGGGGTAGGCAGAGAGAATAGAGCGCCACACCACTCTGTCCTTGCAAACATTCTTCGCCTCTTCCACGTTCATGCATCTCCTCATACATACCCGCCGATTGTTACGACTCCTAACCTGACCACTTTCAAGTATTTGGCATACCTGATCGTGCCATGTTTTTCTCGGTCTTCCTCTGCTTCTTTTCCCACTAACATTCGATTCATAAATTTGTTTTACCGTTCTTTCCTCACTCATTCGTTCTACATGTCCAAACCATCTCAACACACCTTTCTTAATTTTATCGATAATGCTTATCTCAGCTTTGCATTCCTTCCTTATTTCGCTATTCGTACATCTATCATACATCGTTTTGTCGCACATTCTTCTGAGAGATCGCATTTCGACTGCATTCAGTCTACTTTCATCCTTCTTTTGCCAACTCCATGTTTCACTTCCATACGTTAGAGTTGGAACCAGGACTCCGTTGTGCACTGCCAGTTTAGCTTCTGCTGATAGGTTTTTATTTGCTATAACTGATTTCAGTGCACCATTAACTTTGTTCCCAGCATTCACTCTCCTTTCTAAGTCTTTATCAATCTTATTATTATTATAATATCCTTATTATAATAATAATATTATAAAGGTATTATATCCTTAATTAAACAAGTTTATTGGATTGAATTCTACTTTTATTTACATATACATATATGATAATATGTGACGCGTTTCGTCTTATTAATTATGTGTTTATTATGTGTTATCATATTTTTCATAATGTCTTAATAAGACGAAACGCGTCACATATTATCATATATATGTAAATAAAAGTAGAATTCAATCCAATATAACCTTAAGCTTTATAAAATGAAATAACTTTGTTATAACCACTTTTTTATTAATACAATTTAACCTACCGGTTTCAACAAGAACCTTGTCATCATCATTTATATTAATTCAAAAACATTATAATACTCTCACCAAAAAACTTCCACACACTCTGTAAAAATTCTAAAATCCTATCGTAGGTTAAATTGTATTAGTAAAAAAGTGGTTATAACAAGGGGGATGTCCGCCTCCGTAGAGTAATGGTCGGCACGCTCGGCTACCGTTCTGGAGGTCCCGGGTTCAATTCCCAGGGGGGGTAAAATAAATATAAGTGATTTTTTCACTGTAATATTTATTCGATATTACCCTGGACTGGTACCTGAAGCGGAGGGCTGATCACCTTTCCTTCATGTGTAAACGATCAAGATAACACTGCGTTTATATGAAGCAGTGCCCTATTCACCATTGGGGTGCGGATAATGGTTTTATTATTATTTATTATTATAACAAAGTTATTAAAATGTGCCACAAAGTATCTGCGGAAAACATTCAAGAAACAATATGACCTTGTTTAATTTTGGATACATTACCCAACTATTTCCACACTTCCATATTCTTCTTCATCCATGTTGAGATGTTAAAAAATAATGCAAAGGGTTAATACGAGCACAGCGTTTCCCGTCACAGACGAGTGTGGTAAGTACCTACCCGAAATGTTTAAACGATTAGGTACCGGTCAAAGGTTTATTTGCTCTGGCTACTTCCTGAAGCACGTGGAGAAAGGAGGTCGCTGCCAACACAACAACAAAACGGTTACCTGTCCTTCGCGCAGAGCGTTTCCTGAAAGGTCAAGGCCGCCGGCACCGACCGTCATTATTTGGGTCCGCAAATACAGCGAAAAGATACTCCCGACAACCTTTCGGGCGCCGAGAGGACCGAGGTGGCGATTATCGAGATCGCGGGGTATTTATTCTCAATGAATACAACATTACAAGTGTCAAAAAAGAATCCCTCATTTCAAACTAGCGGATCGGTCTAGTTTCATGGAAAATAAATAAAATGGTACCGTAGAACGGGGCTACTCTTTAGAAGGAAACTAAAAACACATTTGTTTGCTAAATCATTTCCACAATAATATTTTCCCCAATTCATTCTTCGTGTATTTAACGACCAAGATAACACTGCTTCTATACGATGCAGTGCCCCGTGGACCATTGGGTGCGGATAAGGGTTAGAAGAAGAAAGTATCATATAAGCATATTTATTGAGTACCCATACCTACCCCTAATGGCATTCCAGGGTTAAGTTCCTTCTGATATCGCATAGGAAGGTAGGTACTTTACTCGAAATTAATAAAATCATACATTATAAAACGCTTTTATCCGAAATCGTACTGAGCTGACGCTTAGAAAATATATTTATCTTTCAAGCATTTCAATCAATAATAAAGATTAATAGAATATCGAGAGAACGGTGGATAATTCGCGATATTTTAATGCGTGTAGGTACCTAAATTTCTTGGACAGGCAAGTACTAACCGTCCTACAACAATTTATTTACTACCTGGCAACTAATCAGAGAAGTCACCATTAATCATCTATAATGGAGGGAACTTTCGAATCCAGAATGTAGCGGGCGGGAAAATAGCAGGTAGACAGATAGATAATCGTAGATCTCGAATCCCGAAATTAAACTAGCCGTACGTATACAACAGGATTCAAAGAGGAACTTATTTTCCACAATATTACAATGATGATGCGCTTAAAAAGAGAAGAATATTAACATCAGTTTGTTTTAAAAAAAACAACAATATTTATAAAGTAATTAGAGAGTAAACTGCCTGTGTGGTGTAATGGTTAGCATGTTTAGCTACCATACTGGAGGTGCAGAGTTCGATTCCCAGAGGGGGGTGAAAATAAATATTAGTGATTTTACCTTCTAATATTTATTTAATACTACCCTGGACTGGTCCCTGAAGCGCAGGAGTGATCACCTTACCTTCATGTAAGTAACGATCGAGATAACACTGCGTTAAAACGATGCAGTGCCCTATGCACCATTGGGTGCGGATAAGGGTAAGAAGAAGAAATAATACCACTTATTGAGTTTTATTTCATTACACGGCAAAAGGTTAGAAGAAGAAAGAGTACAGTCAAAAGATTGCAAGAGCGATAATTTCAAAAATCTAGCCTCAAAGTTCCGATATCACGCTTCAATTAAAATGAAAATAAATCGACAAGTGCCTACTTATTAATCGTGCCTAGATTCCATAGATGAAAACGTCTGAATAAAAATGTTGTCATGTTTTGAGTGCGCGCTTCGTCTATGGATTTTCGAATTTCAAATATTTTCGACGTATGCACGTGATAAAGCCCGCTTTACACGATCCAAAAACTGCAAGAAACCTGCGGCGGGGTGAGCGCCAAGTACAGGCGGGCCGGGCGAGTATTGATCCCGATTCCTTATTGAATGTTCAGTTTTTATTGCGGCGGGCAGGGCGTTCCGTCGGAGCAACCAGCCGGCTAGCGATAGAGCGAGATTCCGTATCATCTATAGCCGAACGATCGCGATCAGCGCTCCAAATGCTGATTCGTAATTTGAATTTCCCCATAGAAAGGGAAATTTAAATTTGTTTTCCTTTCTCTGAGCAAAGCTAATTTGATGCAACATCCATATTGCGTTTCCGTGTTTATATTATAATGAGCTGTGCATACGTATATCTAAATCTATAATAATTGTATAAATTATACTGATAAATATCAAATTAACTACGCGGTAGTAAGGAAATAAGAGTTAAATTATGTTTTTTTTTACGTGTCGGTAGTCCGCCTGTGTATTGTAGCGGTTAGAGCGATTAACTAACATGCAAAAGGTCTCGGGTTCAATTCCTAGGGGGTAAAGATAAAATAAGTGATTTTACACAGTGATATATTTTTTTAATACTAAGCAGGACTGATACACTAAGAGCAGGACTGATCGCTTTGCCTTCATGTAATTAATGATCATTATAACACTGCATCGTTGCGATGCAGTGCCCTATGCATCATTTGATGCGTGTAAGAGTTAGAAGAAAAATATAAACATATATAAGAATAAATAAATACAATTACATTTATTAAAAAAAAAAAACCGGCAAAAACCACTATCTTTATGGGTGAACGTCAAAATATAAATGCAAGGTGATCGATCAGTCTTACTTTTTATCAATCCAGGGTACAGTTTTAAATTCTTATTTTTTACTTAATTATGTTTTACTTGGTAATACCACTATTTCTTAAAATCTATTGGGACACGTGTTTAGATGCATCCACATCATTTTCAAACATGTATGTGAAGTCTAAATTTTACAGATATTTTTAGAGTCATTTACCAAGTAATTAAAAATAGATAGATATTACTACAAAGTCACTGCCGAATCGATCATTTAAATTTTAATTCCTAATAAAAAAGGATTTTATTATTGTGTTCAAAACGTTATGATGATTTTTAAATCGAGTCAACTGTCACATTACGAAATTCGAATGTAATTTTTTAACATAAGAACTCATTCCCACAGAAAATTATGTAGCCAAAAAAACTGTTTTACTTTTTAAGTATTTCGAAGGTAAAAGTTTCCAAACGAAAATTAAAGCGAATTATATTGTAGTGGAAAAGTTGAATCGGTTCCTAGAATTTCTTATGTAATTGATTCCCTGTAAATCGAATACCTTATTGAAACGCCAGTCGACAAAAACGGTTATATATTTTTTACTATTTAGTAATGCTTCAACGTCCGCGTGATTTTGTTTGTCAATCTAGAAAGCGTTGCAGAAAATGATCAAAAACGAAAAAAAATTGTGCGAGGTGCGTATAAAGTTGGCACAGGCAACAGGCAATGAAACGTACCGTTTAACAAGAAAACGCATCCAAGGCAATGGTTCTATTCTCAAAGCCTTCCAATGTTGAAAATATAATGAAAAAAAAAGGTGTCTGCAGTTTTGTCCGTAGAAAATCACCCTCGGACAGGTTTGACAGTATACTCTTTCACAACATTATTAATATTTAAAGCATTTACTTTGTGGTTAGTCATTTTTACTTTAAGTGTGTAAATGGTGCTATGGTGGTGAAGGGTGGTATTGTTTGCATGCTGTGGTAGTGATTGTCCTGACGAAGAGACGGGTACGTCTCGAAACCGGTAAACATAAAAATCTCGGTGAGTGGTTATTTACTAATATTATTAACATTTTTGTAAAAGAAAAGAAGTAATAGCTAGTAGATTTACCGCGAAACTTGCGATCCTTAAAGCTCCACGTACTGTTTCAAGTATTTATATATTCTATTATTACCAATAACCCTGCATCGAATTGACGCAGTGTTATCTTGATCATTACTTACATGAAGGCAATGGCAGTCCAGGGTAATAATCAGGATTTTACACTGTAAATAAATTTTACAGTGTAAAATCACTAATATTTATTTTCACCCCCCCTGGGAATCGAACCAGGGACCTCCAGCAGGATAGCTAAACACGCTGACCATTATACCAAGGAGGCGGACCCTCTTAATCCCTCTTATTTATATCGCTCACTCCTTTCATCAACGTCATAAATCAAAATACTTGATTTTTCAGGAGAACGTTTTTAAAGTTTAAAAATATTATACAATGTATTAAAAATAAATATCAAGCCACTTATTGAACTTTTTACTGTGCAACAGATCTTTTAAGGTAAAACCTGAAGGTTTTTTCTCCATTTGAAAAATATGTAGTATATTTAAAAAAATAATTAAACAATACCTTTTCTTCAAAATGCAAAAACAACACTTTCTGACATGTAGCGGGTAAATATTAAGTTTAAAATATGCCTCTTTTGCTGGGATATAGTACATTTTCTAGGCATTCCGAAAGCATGCACAACTGAAAATTTACTATTTTTTATTTATGACGTTCTTGAAAGGAGTGAGCGATATATAAGAGGGATTTATTTGTATCTGAATAGCTCCCAAGCATCTTTCAATGAGTGCAACACGAGTCCAATTTGTAATGTGGCTAATTGAAATTAGATTCGGTGTCGTGGGCGGTTGGTTTTATCGGTTCGAATCTTGCGAAAACGGTGGGTAGGTGCCGAGCCTAGAAATAATTTGAGAGCAAGTACCTAGTAAGAGAGTTGCAAAATATCGTGGGCAAGAAAGTTAATTAAAATAAAATAAAAAATAACAATTCTGAACCTTTATTTATATCTTTCTTTTACGCTTCACAAACGCGCTCCGCTGCGACTCGAGGTACGAAAATAAGAAATGAAAATAATTTGTAAAGAAAAAAAAACAATATCAGACTTTCTAAATATACTCATAACATTTGACAGCACAATTAAAAAAATACTCAAAATAGTAAAAATATATTTTTTTATAAATAATTCATTTTCTAGACATTTCTACTTTACAATCTGTGTGGTCCCGTGGTTAGGTTCGCGGACTCTCGAGTCAGAGTTTCGGTTCGGACCTACTCTACCACAATTTGATACCTATTTCTAATAATGAGCCGCTCAGGCTCACAGAAATAGTATGAAATTTAAATATTTGCGTAAATAATAAAAACACAAATATTTCTCTTTAAAAAAATGTTAAAATTATTTACGCGGTTCTCTCCAATAAATAGACTAAGCTATTGTGCTTCGAGAGGGTACAGCTTTCTTCTTTCTCTCTTTCAAAATATTATTTTTGTATAAATGTCAGACTGTAATAATTTTATTTTAATGACCTGATTATAGCATGATTTTTCCGAAACCGGTAGTCACGAAGTAGTGTTTTTTAAAGTGGTATTAGTAAACGATGAATGATAAGGAGAGTGTCATATTTCCACACCACAAAATTAACAATGCTTCTAATATTTATAATATAAATTTATTTTTAACTATATTTTTTTTTTATTTGTTTGGGAATTGTACAGCTTTACATTAAAAAAATTAATAATAAAAAATTGTTACATTAATTACATTACAATAATAAACATTACATTACATTAACAAAAATAGTGACATTAATAATAATAAAGCCAATGAAACATTTCCACATTTCTGTTATAATTACTGTTAAAACATCAAGAGATAAAATAAATTCAAAGTGAAGTGTGGTAGTGTGTGTGTGAGTCTGTGTATGTGTGTGTGAGGGTGGGAGTAAAAGGGTGAGGGAATGGTATAAAATGGAATATGTAGGAAGGAAAAGGAGAGATATACTATTTTTCACTAATAATAATAATAATAACAAAACCCTTATCCGCACCCCAATGGTGCATAGGGCACTGTGTCATATAAACGCAGTGTTTTCTTGATCATTTACATATGAAGGAAAGGTGATCAGCCCTCCGCTTCAGGTACCAGTCCATGTTAATATTGAATAAATATCACAGTGAAAAAATCACTTTTATTTTACCCCCCTTGGGAATCGAACCCGGGACCTCCAGAACGGTAGCCAAGCGTGCTGACCATTACACTACGGCGGTTTCACTACCTGAGTAAAATCAAGAATTAAAATCATACACCTAAGTAACTTCACCGCTAACTTAGAATCAATGAAATGTATAAACTCATGCCTCTAGCGAGATAGCGAGTGTTTTTGCCTAGAATTTTCACTCCTGAATTACATGAAATTATAGTAACTTTAAACATAAAGAGTAAATCCACTCACATGTAGGCATAGGCTATGAAACTTATAAAGTTGAAGCCTGAGTAGGGACATGATAAACGGTGTTGCATAAGCCGTAGCTAGATTTCACAGTCAAAAAAAAAGGAAAAGGAGAGAAGAGGAATCAATGAGAGTGGTTAAGGATTTTTTCTACGTAACAATATTAAAATAAGAATGTATTTATAAATATACATACATACGAATATATACATACACATACATAAACACACACACAATAAATAATAAATAAGAATTGATTAAAATTTTCTCATCAAAATCGAATCGATTGTAATAATAATCGATTCAAATTAATATTTAACGCGATGATTCAGCGGATAAAAGTGGGTTTAATAAATCGTCCCAGGACTGCATGAATCGTAAGGTTAACAAATAACAATTATGTGCATACAAATAAGGCAGTGAAGGCAGATTGCGCACTATTACCGGGCGCAATAAATCCACACTGGGCGCGCAGATAATAAAGATTCCCTGCAAAGTGCACATCTCTCATGGTTTACGGTTGTATATGCGCCAATTACATTGCCGATCGGGTCCATACTCCGTCCGATAATCTGTTCCCTGCTTTATCCTGCCTTCCTACACGCCTCATTGTTTTCGTATTACGAGTGTGAAGACTCTACCACACATCGCTCACTCCTTTCAAGAACGTCATAAATCAAAAATCGACAATTTTCAGTTGTGCATGTTTTCCGGAATGTCCAGAAAATGTACTATATCCCAGCAAAAGCGGGATATTTTTAACTTAATGTTTACCCGCTACAGGACAGAAAGTATTGCTTTTGCATTTTGAAGAAAAGGTATGGTTTAATTATTTTTTTAAATAAACCAAATATTTTTCAAATGGAAAAAAAAACATTCAGGTTTAACCTTAAAAGATCTGTTGCACAGTCAAAAGTGGCTTGATATTTATTTTTAATACATTATAGTATATTTTTAAACTTTAAAAACGTTCTCCTGAAAAATCAAGTTTTTTTATTTATGACGTTCTTGAAAGGAGTGAGCTACATGCTATAAGGTGACCTTTCAAAACCAATAAGCAAAAATACTTAATGGAACGATATTTGTGTTAGTGATTGGTTATATTTTCTCATTTATTTACTTTAAACATGCTTCTTGCCTTATGTTTTTTTTTTAAATGCATATTCACTGTAGGTACCTTTAATTGATTTATATTTTACATTTTCTTAATGTTTTTTATTTGTTTTTCAGTCTTGTTAACTTTAATCCATAAATGAGTATTGGAAATTACTCATCGGTAATAGTATATATGTGACTTATATATGTAATATGTTTAAAAAATAAAAATAAAATAAAATAAGAAACTACTCCTTCTTCAGTCTTTAACATTCCAATGAAAACTCTTAAAATTTAGACTTAGCTCCACATACGGTGTTTGAAAACGATGCGGAATGCATCGAAACGCGTGTCTCAATAGATTTTGAGAAATAGTGGTATTTACCAAGTAAAAATTCAATTGAAAATGGATAGATTTGACCAAATAGCGACTGCCGAATCAATTAAGGCCTAGTATTCGTCGAGTCGCAACTTAATTTTATATAAATCCAGGTAACATTTTACGTAATCGATTTTTTTCTTAAAACACCGTTTTTGCATTGAAAAAACATTTTTTTCTACTAAATAAATATATGATTTTGAAAAGAAAAGAATTATTGAAACGTAAGGAGTTAAAAAAATGTATAATTTTTTTTTTAAATTTAGGAAACAAAAAAATATCAGAAGAAAGTACATACTTATTATCTTTTTTATTTTAAACATTTAAAATCTATGAAAAATAATGCAATCAAAAACATTGAAAATGGTAAGTAACAACAAATGTGAAGAAGAAGGCTGTCCGTCATGAGTCATGTTAAATTTTGCGTATGTTCCTGTTAAGTTCAATCGATTGTGCTGCCATTGCGGTAAAAAAATGTTGAAAATAGGTTTCTTTAAAAAAAATCGAGCGTGAATAGACAAATCGCTCACTCCTTTCAAGAACGTCATAAATAAAAAACTTGATTTTTCAGGAGAACGGTTTTAAAGTTTAAAAATATAATACAGTGTATTAAAAATAAATATCAAGCCACTTTTTGAACTTTTTACTGTGCAACAGATCTTTTTAGGTTTAACTGGAAGGTTTTTTCCCCATTTGAAAAATTAAAAAAAAACATTAAACAATACCTTTTCTTCAAAATGCAAAAACAACACTTTCTGACCTGTAGCGGGTAAATATTAAGTTAAAAATATGCCTCTTTTGCTGGGATATAGTACATTTTCTGGACATTCCGAAAACATGCACAACTGAAAATTGACGATTTTTAATTTATGACGTTCTTAAAAGGAGTGAGCGATATGACCTCCGGTGAAATGAATTCTGTGTTTGCGAATATCCCCTCGATGAAACCAGAACATTTCCCTGTTTTCGGTGTCTCGCCTATAACTTCTCTCGAACGGGATTGGATGCAGGTTTACCGTATATCGTTAAATATTTTATTCCTTTCTGATACCGATGTGAAGATGGTCGACGAACTAGTTCAGCGATGATAAAACCGATTCACGGTACAGCAGTCGAGGTTTTATAGCTCTGAAACCGTACTGCAGCGTGTAATGAGGCTGTGCACAATGAAGACGGGGTAAAACATTGTGTTTTATACTCTAACCAAGTAGAGTGCTTCATTGTTTTCACACATTTTATGGCTGATAATTATATAAATTTATATTCAGAACTATCACTTTGACATACGATTTCAGTGTACCTCATATAAAGACTATTTGTTCATTCTAGAAATACAGTTAAACCTCGATATAACGCACTAATTGAGGGGAGGGGGTGTGCGTTAGAGCCGAAAGTCTGTTATATAAAAATATACTTAAACTTTTTTTAATATGAGCACTATACATAATTATGGTAGATGTAAATAAACAATACAAAACACAAACAAAATTCTATTTATAATTTATATTTGAAGCACTAACTTTGTGATTTTCCATTATATAATTAAAATGTAACTTCACTATAAAATCACTATTCTATTTGTTGTCTTAGGACACTCGTCGTGAAGTGACGTTGGTGTTTGGATCGACGCGCTTACTTTCGGTAATCCTGCCATGAATAAAATCTCTCTATTTTTAAATATAGTTTTACTTACTAAATACCACTATTTCTTAAAATCTTTAACCTTCAACGTCCCAAGGGCCAACTCTAAAATTTAGAATTAGCTTCAAATACGGTGTTTGGTGCGGAATGCATCGAAACGCATGTCGCAATAGATTTTTAAGAAATAGTGGTATTTACTAAGTAAAATTTAAATCAAAAACAAATATTTTCTACACCATGTACTAGAAATTTTGCGTAAAGGGTTTGTTTTGAGAATGCTGATCTTTGCTTTAATATTACTTTGATAATTCTTATGCATAATTATTTTCATAATTGTTTTCTCAGATGCGTATACAGTACAAGAGTTGCTTACAAGCATTACTGGCGTTAGTCGTAGATATTTCTTGCACCGTGTAATGCGGTATTGTGGGAAGAAAACCACGATACGTTAGCGGGGAATATATGTTACAATGTTGCAAGCTTCAACCTAAAAACCAATCGCGTCCCGGCTGTACAAGAGAAACATTTCTATAGGATGGCAGGACGACATTTTCATAACGGTTAAACGACTTCTAGTTTTTCTCTACAGATCACTGAAACATGACTTACAAGGCGAAAAATATATGGCGCTGAATGGTGGCTATAAAATGAGAAACTCGCTAGGTAATGTACCAAGTAACAAATATGCCGTTTAGACTGGAAAATAATGGGAATTAACTAGCAGAGCACACTATCTGACTTGCTTTATCAATACTTTGTTTTTTTTTTATTATTTGAATCATTGCTCGATCGTGCAAATTCTTAATGTTTCACCTTTTTCGCACACATCAATGATCTATAATTATTTCATTGATTCGGCAGTCACTTCGTGGTAATATCTATACATTTTTTATTAAAATTTCACTTAAATATGGTGTTTGAAAATGATGCGGAACGCAAAGAAACACTTGTCACGATAGATTTAAAGGAATAGACATACAGTAAAACCTCGATATAACGAACCAATTAGGGGAGGGGGTGTCCGTCAATGCGGAAAGTTCGTTATAAAAAAATAATACCAAAAACTTTTTTTTTTTAAATGAGCACTGTATTAAGATATAAATAAACAATATAAAACATTTAAAAAATTTTGTTTGTTTATTGTCTTCAAACAATTGTCGTGAAGTGACGTCGCTGTTTGATATCGACGCTTGCTTTCGGTAATCCTGCTTTGTAAAAAGAAACAAGTTTGGATTGCTGTTTTCTTTAAATTATCAAATCATTAAAATTACGAAAGTACGTACAATATTCATCGACCGGATTTTTTGTTCGTCATATCCGAAGTCCGTTAAATAGATGTCCGTCATATCGAGGGTTTATTGTATTTCGATAATTATTTTAACGTTACAAAAGAAAAATCGACACGGATTTTTCGAGGGATATGTTTTTAACTGTATAAAATTTAATGTACCCATGATTCAAGTAAGTATAATAAAGGATTATATATTTTTATTAATGCGGTTTATGGTCGTCGGAAAGCCACAATCAAGAATTCTCGTACGTAGTTTACTTTGTTCTGCGTTTCATTGACCACGTATCAAATGATAAATATATAAAAGGTTGCATTAAAAATCACGATTTTATTATAAACTTTATTCGACAGACACGTGCACAGATTAAATTTAAATAGTCGTCGATCACGTCAATTTTGTGTGAATTCGTGAGCGAAAACAGGTTAAATAAATAAACGACGAAACACGTGTCACAATAGATTTGAAAAAAAAAAGGTATTTACCGAGTAAAACTTGAATTTAAAATAAAAACTAAAAGCTAACTTACTATCCATCACGCCGCTTCCTCGCAGGGATAGGCAGAGAGAATCGAACGCCACACCACTGTCTTTGCAAACATTATTCGCCTCTTTTACATTCATGCATCTCGTCATACATACCCGACGATTATTACAACTCCTGACCCGGCCGCTTTCAAGTATTTGACATACCTGATTGTGCCAAGTTTTCCTCAGTCTTCATCTGCTTCTTTTTCCAGCTACATTCGCCTCATAAATTTGTTTTACCGTTCTTTCCTCAGTCATGCGTTCCACATGTCCAAACCATGTCAACAAACCTTTCATACATATAAAATAAAAATATATATTATATAAATCATTTTATTTATTGTTTCGGCATTTACTTTGTGGTAAGATATAATGAAATTTAAAAGAAAACACTCGTTTATTACCACTTGAGTTATATTTATACTAGTTTATGTTTATATTTAGAATTGAAGATGGAAGCGTAGCTTCCAAAACTAGGCGTTAAAATACAATAAATAAAAAATATTTATAAATTTTATTGTTTTAATTTGTACCAGAAGATGAAAACAATTGTCGTTTTCGAAACTAGTCGTAAGTAAAAATAAAACTCAATTCAGTGGATTGTTCAAGTGTTTAATTTAATTAAAACAATAAATAAGACTCAAGTGGTAAAAAACAAGTGTTTTCTTTTAATTTTTATATAAATCACACTAATAATTTGTTATAATTCCTGTTTGATTTTTAGAACGGGCGGCAAACGTGTTAAACAAAGTACATACAATGATTCCATTTCATAATTTTCTTTATAAATGATTGTAGCCGGTATGTTTGAAACGTAGATTATATCACTAACTACCCCTAAAAAGCAAAAACTTGTTAATGATTAAATGAGATTTGTACGAAATAACGTGGAGTCGTATTTATCACAGGGATAAACAAATTATGACCATTAATAAACGCTCCCACTATAGTTGGAGGAATAACAAAGGAAAATGTGGCACATTCATTATTACCGCCGGTATTATTTCGGGTAATTATTGTACGTGCTACGAGCGTGCCACGAACGTGCACAAACGTTTCCACTATCAACTTTTAAAGGTTACGTGCTTGGACGTTACTCCAACCAACCTGATGTTATTGGCGTCAAATTACACTGGCCAACAATGATTTTGTAAGTGAAATTTTGATGACTGATTTGGACTAAGTTAATCGTTCTCATTCAAAGTCTATATGGTGACAAGCTTATATCACGTCAAGTTTTGATGTTACACAGTCATAGTATTGTTTGTATGGATCCCATACGTTGAAACCGTAATAGTTGTTGGTATCTAGACATGTTTTAGTCTAAGGTCTAAGGGATTCAAAAAATGTATTGATAATTATGGAGTAACAGTGGAAATATATTAATTTATATGAATGCACGACCCTGGCGAAGTATTTTTTTTTAAATCTGGAATTACATTTCATCACGTGTATTCAGAAGTATCCTTAAGTAATCTTGCCATTCAATTTCATTTTTACTCATGTTCTACTGATTATGTATTATTTGCTACTGATGACATATTTGTGCCTATGTGGAATGCGCGCCCCTGCCGACAACCACACTACTCAAATTATTTTGAAAAAAAATCTGAAAAAAATTCAGAGTCGTCGAGTATTTGAATATGCAAGGCATCCATCCAAAGAGAAACGGGATATTACTCTATCATAGTTTCCGTCATTCCATAGATAAATCAATCCCGAGGGAGATATACTCGTTGCTAATCGCCGGCGACACGAAGCGCCCATTGGGTGCAGAATACAAATTAATAAATTATTATTGTTCAATAATCCTGGCGCCCTGTGACGCCGATTGGTATTCAATTGGCGGCCGACATTCCAGGGCCGGCAGGCGAGCCTCGAGTCCGGCGTATGGATTCGCTTTTTACGACGTTACCTGCTGACTAACGGAAGAAACGAGTCATCGAGTCTACGATGCCCGTCTAGGCATGACTTTATTTTTTTTGTTAAATATTTCCTTTAGTTTTATTTTTTGACATCTCATCAAAGATGAAGTAGAATATGGAAGTCTGGGCATTTACGGGTCTGACGACCGTCATAGGCTGGTATAATTGATCACTTTGCACAGGTGTAACATTCACCAATTCTACCCATTATTGACAACCACACTACTCAAATTCTTAGAAGTTCATCTATGACGAGATGTCAAAAAATAATACTTTAGAAACCATTTGTGTTATATACAAGGATGTAAGTGTAGTAGTAAAATCACGCGTTTCGATTGGCTGCACGTCTGTTTGTATACAGTGACCATGTCCGAAGTATAGTAGTTTGGACAAGGAGGGCTTTGTCTGAATAAAATATCAATCGCTACAAAATTGTCAATTTACTGTGAACAGATTTGTAAGAGATTTGGCGATCGTTTTTCACAATTTGATGGCACTTTTGAACAGCTATTTCAATACCTTATATGGGGGCTAAATGTAGGAAAGGGTTAATAGATGGTGCCAAGTTATATTCGGGGACAGGAAAAGTGTGTAGGTATTAAACCTAGAAGAGGAATAAAAAAGAAGAATTATTAACGAAGTAATAGGATACTGCAGGTATTCATTAACATGGGTAAAGTACAGAAAACCCCCTATAACGTTGAGATAGGTACCGCGTTATCGCAGGGAACATTATAAGGAGTTAATGTTTTAAATTGTATTTTTACATTTAACCCCTATGACTCAGTGATCTGCCCGAATCCAGCTCGAGTCATTCCCTACCAATCTAGATATATCCATTCTTCCTTTGTTTTTATGTTCTTTCCTAATATTATTTGATTATGTTTTACTTTGATTTATTATATTTAAAAATATGATTAAAAAAACATAATAGTGAAAAAAAACGTGTTTTTTACCCACTTTTTTCCAAGAGGTTGACCTCAGAAGTGGTTAACCAGCAGATATAAGTGAAATGAGTAATTTAAAATTAAAATACAATTTTAAAACATTAACCCCCTGCAATGTTCCCTCCGATAACGCGGTACCTATCACTACGTTATAGGGGGGTTTACTGTACATTTTACACGAGCCTCAGAATATATAGTACAATAAAAATAAATCGCTACATTTTGAGAATTTGATTTATTACAAATTTAGTACCGGTTATTAAAATTATTCATTTCCAATGTTAATTAAATGTATTTTAACTTCTGGCCAGGCTGTTCGAGCAATAATAAAACGATATCGATAAGCAGTAGATTAATCGTTAGATCATGGAGAAAACTGGATTTGTCGAAGTCGCCAGTTGGAACAGATCCAGTCTGGAGTCGGAGTGAGAACAAGAATGGCGGCAAATGACTATAAGCGCGATATTTATAACAAAAATACTCTAAAAACTATGTCACGCCGGACTCCGGAGCGGGCACCTCTCCGAGCCTCATCTTGAAACTTCTTCAAATACCTCCGCATAAATAGAGAAGTTTATATTCTAATTTTAGTGCACCCATAAAGTTATCCATTCAATGTAGAATATACGCTGAGCGGCTACTGCCATTAAGCAATAAACAGCCGTATATTATACAATTTGACCGGCGATATCGGGCCGAGCACAATAACTCCCCGGTAAGGAGTCGGGCCGGCGCGCGACGTGGTCCAATATAGCACAATCAAAGAGACATCTGGATTTTATAGATATTTATGGATTTTTGACATCTCGACATAGATGGAGAAGAATATGGAAGTCTGGGCATTTACAGGGCTTACAACCAGACTGGTTAAGTGATCACTTTACACACGTGCCGCACTCACTATTCTAGCCGCCTTGATTTGAAACTAAGTCTAAATTTTAGGATTGTGTCCTAAAGACGTTTCGAGTCGTTCGTTCACATGTCCAAACTATCTGAACCAGCTTTATTAATTTTATCGATAATGCTTTTCTCATTCTTGCATTTTTTCCTTGATTTCACATTTGAACATCTATCATACACAATTATGCCGCACATTCGTCTGAGGGATCGAATGCGATCGCATTAGATGAAATTTAAGAAAAAATACCTATGTGTATGTTTATTATAAATGTCCGCTATCTACATATTATATCTCGTTGTAGATATTTATAAGATGAAAAGTAAAAATCCTTTCAAGAAATGTAAGAGTGAACTAGGGATAATTTAAAAGATTAAGAAGAGTTCTTTAAGGTGGTATGGACATATGGAGCGAATGAATAACGAGAGAATAACTAAGAAAGAATATGTAGCGAATGTGAGCGGGAGAACAGAACGAAGACGACACGATAGATCAATCAGAACCAAAAATCGCGTGGTGTCAAAAGTCTGCGTAATCGGAGGGCATGCATAACTAGATGTTTGGATGTGAAGGAAGCGTATGTCGGGACAGAAGAGTGTGGCGTTCTGTCTTCTCTGCCTACCCCTGCGGCGAAACGGCGTGACGGTAGTAGTAGTAGTAGTAAAAGTAAAATGTCCCGGCACCAGGAGAGCATAGATAAAAGCATCCATCGTGTGAGTGGCTGCCTGTACCGGATAGCAGACGCCAGTCACTAGGGGAATTCGGCAATCGGATGTAGGTAAGCGAAAAGACCTCTTAGTCACGCCAGACTGTATTTGCGGTTCCCGTTTATTAGTCACATGTCGCTCACTCCTTTCAACATCGTCATATATAAAAAAACTTGATTTTTCAGGAGATCGTTTTTAACGTTTAAAAATATAATACAATGTTTACAACATTTTGAGTGTGTCCAAATAATTCACAAAATCTGGATTGTCTCCAATTACAGGAGTAATTTTCATATTATTTTTGACATCTCACGATGACGGTCGTCAGCCCCGTAAATGCCCAGACTTCCATATTCTTCTTCATCTTTAATGAGATGTCAAAAAATAATATAATACAATGTATTAAAAATAAATATAAGCTACTTATTGAACTTTTAACTGTGCGACAGGTCTTTTTAGGTAAAACCTGAAGGTTTTTTCTCCATTTGAAAAATATTTAGTGAATTTAAAAAAAAAATTAAAAAATACCTTATCTTCAAAATGCAAAAACAACACTTTCTGCCCTGTAGCGGGTAAATATTATCATAAAAATATGCCGCTTTTGCTGGGATATAGTTCATTTTTTAAGCATTCCGAAAATATGCACAACTGAAAATTGACGATTTTTGATTTATGACGTTGTTGAAAGGAGTGAGCGATGTATCGTTGCCGGCGAAAATCTGCCGGCTTAGCACCATTTCCATATTGCCCCGGAACGAGTTCACGGAACGAGTTTAGGAAACCGTTGGTTTCGCGCAACGTCTCATGAAAGGCGCCTTATTGTTTTATCATTCTCACATAACACAAGAAAGCACCCCACAGCAAAGCACACGAATCGCAGCTAACACACATTGTGGTAACGTGCAGGGAACTACAAGATCCAAGACACGGAACACATCACACACGTACCTCTAAGGGTCAAAAGAACTTTGATTACATGCAATCAAGTTGTAAATCCTGCTCCCATTATCCACAAAGTCATTAAATATAGAAACTAAATACACATAAAAGTCTTCTTCTTCTTTTTATTGTAGGCCTTGCGGCCTGTTTTTAAGAGCGATTAGCCCCCTGCGATGTCGATTCCCAGCTATCGACCAATCTTTTTGGTGGTCTGCCCGGGAGTCGTCTACCATGGGGTTGGCCGTACGTACACATAGTGCTATTCCTAAATAATAGTAATATTGAAAAATTATTAGAGTGAACAAATCACTTATATTTATTTGACCCCCCCCCCCCCTGGGAATCGAACCCGGGACCTCCAGTACGGTAGCCCAGCGTGCTGAACATTACACTACGGAGGCGGAAAGAAGGATTTAAGTAGACTGAAACGCAATATCTGAGACGAATGGCGAAATAAGGAAAAATATGCAAAGCTAAATAAGCATTAAGTATAGATAAAATTTAGAAAGGTGTGTTGAGATGGTTTGGACGTTAAAAAAGAATGATTCCAACCCATCTATGAAACTGAAGCATGGAATTGGCAAAAGACGAAAGTAGACTGAATGCAGTCGAAATGTGTTCTCTCAAACAAATATACGGCAGAAAGATGTATGATAGATGTTCGAATGCAAGACTGAGATAAGCATTGTGGACAAAATTACGGAAGGTGCGTTGAGATGGTTTGGACATGTGATAAAAATGAGTGAGGAAATAACAGTAACACAAATTTATGGGGCGAATGTAGTTAGAAATAGGAGTAAAAGAAGACCGAAGAAAACATGGCATGATCAAGTATTTCAAATACTTAAAAGTGGTCAGGTCAGGAGGCGAGGAGAAGAAGAAAGAAAAAGATGTATGAGGAGACCCATGATTGTGGAAGAAACGAAGAATGTTTGCAAAGACAGAGTGGTGTAGCGTTCTGTTCTCTCTGTCTACTTCTCTGGAAGCGGCGTGATGGTTAGTTAGTTAGTCGTTGTTGGGTAAAATATCCAAAATTAAACAAGGTTTATTGGATTGAATTTTACATTTATTTATGTATATCGTAGTCATACAGGAGAAAGTGACCAAGAGCATTTTTTACAAAAACGTGATCATCGACTAATTGATATCTTACTAGTTTAAAATTGCCCTGAAAAAAATTCCAAAGGATTTTAAACTTGAAAGTATAATATATTGATTTGTTAAAAATGACTAACTGCATTGATGTTTATTTTCTTGCCAAGCAAAAGTGACTTAAATAGCCCTCCTGAACATTTTACGTTTTGGTAGTTGGTCACTTTCTCCTGTACGACTACGATGTGTTAATCGTAACGCGTTTCGTCTTATTAAGACATTATCAAACACTGAGTGTTTGATAATGTCTTAATAAGACGAAACGCGTCACGTATTAACATATACATGTAGAATTCTATCCAATAAACCTTGTTTATTTTGGATATATTACCCAACAATACAATATGGAATTCTACCAACTGTCTGCAGTTACAATAAATAAGTTAGTTAGTCACTCAAATATCAGCGATTCGCAGAGCATACAGAATATTCATAATTGCAACATGACATAAGAAATAAACGTGAAATTGACATCGTTCAAAATTAAAGCTGCCTTAGTTCCAGGAATCATGAATCAAGGAATCAGAATCCCAGTCAAAGCGAAGTGCCAATTCATCGCCAAATGTATTTATGAATTCAGATCGTCGGGTTTCTCACGGTCGGAGCATGCAGCATGAATATTTAGCTGGGCGCTCTTTGCTTTGCGCTCCCTTCTCCCCGAAACTGGTTATCAGGAATAAGGAATAACAATATTAATTATTGCAACTGGTGCACACTCGAGCGAGCAATCGAGACATTTTATTGTGCCATTCGCCGCCCTACGACGTTTCTGCGAACGGGGACTGCCGGCTTCCATCGATAAAATTATATCGATTTTTTTATTCAATTTCACTTGGTCGATAAAATTACATTTTATCTTGGTTTAGATGTCTTTCGAGGAAGATCCAGGGCGATTGCTTGGTTCACATTATGATTCGATTGGGATAGGTTTTTATAAAATTAATTTCTGACTAATACAACAAAAATATATCTTTCATTGATTGATTCTGCGGCCAATTTGTGGTAATACATATTCATTTCAATTTTTAGTTTTATGTGTTAAATTTTCGGTATTTCTTAAAATCTACAGTGACACATCGCTCACTCTTTTCAAGAACGTCATAAATCAAAAATCGTCAATTTTCAGTTGTGCATGTTTTCTGAATGCCCAGTAAATGTACTATATCCCAGCAAATGAGGCAAATTTTTAACTTAATATTAACCCGCTACAGGGCAGAAAGTGTTGTTTTTGCATTTTGAATAAAAGGTATTGTTTAATTTTTTTTTTTAAATTTACTGAATATTTTTCAAATGGAGAAAAAACCTTCAGGTTTTACTTAAAAAGATATTTTTTTTTTTTTTTTTTTTTAGTCTGATCATCACCAGTCTGATGATGTCGGTAACGACGAAACCCGGTCGCTGGTCAAATAAAAAAGTGGAAAAGCTAAAAATATTGGTTTTAATCTAATAATAAATTAAAAATGCAATTCCATCACGAAGTGTCAGTGGATAATATAAATCTATTAAAAAGATATGTTAAACAGTAAAAAGTGTCTTGATATTTATTTTTAAAACATTGTATTATATTTTTAAACTTTAAAAACGTTCTCCTGAAAAATCTAGTTTTTTTATTTATGACGTTCTTGAAAGGAGTGAGCGACATGTTTCGATGCAGGTTGAAGGCGTTGTGCGTTGCTGTTTCTTATTTATTTATCGTATGATTATTATTAGTTTAATTTTTTTCTTATCAGTGGGAACATAGACAATAGTAATAATAAATTTTAGAGTTGTGTCCTTGGGACGTTGAAGGATGAAGGTTGGAGCTGTTTCTTATTTTTAAGAATCTTTATTATTTTTTTTCACCCTAGATAAATTTGTAGAAACAATGCCATTTGTGGATCGCACAATATTGACATATCGCTCACTCCTTTCAAGAACGTCATAAATCAAAAAACTTGATTTTGCAGGAGAATGTTTTTAAAGTTTAAAAATATAACACAATGTATTAAAAATAAATATCAAGCCACTTATTGAACTTTTTACTGTGCAACAGTTCTTTTGAGGTAAAACCTGAAGGTTTTTTCTCCATTTGAAAAATATTTAATATATTTAAAAAAATAATTAAACCATACCTTTTCTTCAAAATGCAAAAACAACATTTTCTGCCCTGTAGCGGGTAAATATTAAGTTAAAAATATGTCTCTTTTGCTGGGATATAGTACATTTTCTGGGCATTCCGAAAACATGCACAACTGAAAATTGTCGATTTTTGATTTATGACGTTCTTGAAAGGAGTGAGCGATATGTGGTAGCTGTGCGGAATAGTGATTTATTGTTAAATGTCTCTTACATTCATTCCTAATAAACCAAACTTAGTTTATTAATTGTTTCGGCATTAACTTTGTGGTAAGACATGTTACAATGATTAAAGAAAACACTTGTTTTTATACCACTTGAGTTTTATTAAAACTACTAGTTTCAGAAGCTAAACTTCCATCATTCAGGTCTGAATAATATAATAATAATAATAATAAAACCCTTATCCGCACCCCAATGGTGCATAGGGCACTGTGTCTTATTAACGCAGAGTTGTCATGATCGTTTTACACATGAAGGAAAGGTGGTCAGCCCTCCGCTTCAGGTACCAGTCCAGGGTAATATTGAATAAATATTACAGTGAAAAAATTACTTATATTTATTTTTACCCCCCTTGGGAATCGAACCCGGGACCTCCAGAACGGTAGCCGAGCGTGCTGACCATTACACTACGGAGGCTGAATTGTAACTGATTTAATAAATGGTTATTTTTCAGACCGGAATGATGGAAGTTTAGCTTCTGAAACTAGTAGTCTTTAATAAAACTCAAGTGGTATAAAAACAAGGGTTTTCTTTAATCATTGAAACCAAACTTAAGTGCCATGTAACCGGTTCCTATTTTTAATAAATACTTTTGATTAAATAATTAAAATGTAACTTTGTTTTAAAATCACTATAAATATTTTATTATAACGTAATTATAATGTCTACGGTTTTGAAGCTAACCGCTTCTTTATTAAGACTGATTAATAAAAATTTATAGTGATTTTAAAACAAAGTTAAATTTTAATTATAAAATGGAAAATCACAAAGTTATTGCTTCAAAAATAAAAATAAAAACTTCTGATTAAGTTTCACGTTTTTAATTGCGTAGTCATTGGTAGTTTACCGTATGAAAAAAATATTTTTGTACGCTTATGCTCACTGGGTTGTATGCTTGTAACCTAAAAACCAACCAAGATTAGTAAAACCAATAATTACCGTGACTCATTTGTGTGTCTACCGACTCAATCAGTACATTCATGTAAAAATATGTTGACGCGGTCATTGTGATTCACAAAATCGTTAGAAATATATAAGGATGTCAGATTAAAAGGTACATGCATTCATAATTAGTGAAGGTAACTGCTTTTAATAGAAAAGTAACTTCAATTCTTCGAAACAACGTGTGGTGACAAGGATTACGGGGGCAACATTAGTAGCTCTCGGAAATAGAATGTACTACTACTACTACTACTACTACCATCACGCCGTTTCCCCGCAGGGGTAGGCAGAGAGGATGGAACGCCACATTCTTCTGTCCTGACATACACTCCTCGCCTCCTTCACATCCATACATCTAGTCATACATGCCCTCCGATTACGCAGACTTTTGACACCGCCAGATTTTAGGTTCTGATTGATCTGATCGTGCCAAGTCTTTTTCGGTCGTCCACGTTCTGTTTTCCCTCTCACATTCGCCACATATATTTTCTTAGTCATTCTCTCGCTATCTATTCGCTCCACATGTCCATACCACCGCAAAGAGCTCTTTCTAATCTTTTCAATTATTCCTCGTTCAGCCTTACATTCCTTTCTTATATCTTCGTTTTTAATTCTGTCATACAATGATTTTCCACACATTCGTCTGAGGGAGCGCAAATAGAATGTAAGTGGATATTATTTAGTATTACTATACCGTAGAACGGGGCTACTTGAACTTTGTTGTTTTACTTGAGCCAAGTACAAAAAATATTTAGATCGTGGTATCGATCGAAGTATCGTGACAATAAGTGTCACCTGTCAGGAAAAATCATGTCGATACGTTCATTATTGTAGACCAATTTTTTTTTTGTACTGGGCTTAAGTAACACATCAAAGTTCAAGTAGCCCCGTTTTACGGTACACTAGTGGTCATAAGTCTTTTACCTAGACTAGGGCTGTCCAAATCATGGACATTGGTCTCGTGTTTGGTATCGCAAATATGAAAAATTTCCTTTTACAAAATTTATTTCGTAAAACATTATATTATTTCTATGACATCCCAAATAAATTAATTTTCCTCACAGTCCACTATTTGATACAACGTTGATTAAGCACGATTTTTCAACACCCAATTTAGACCACGCTCACTCCTTTTAACCTATATAATGCCGACATTTTGAGTGTGTCCAAATACTCGGTCACAAATCTGTTTTTTTTGCATTTATGAATTATTTTTTACATTTTTTTCACATCCCAACATAGCTGAAGATGAATATGGAAGCCTGGGTGTTTACGGGATTTATGACCTGTAGTAGGCTGGTTAAGCGATCATTTTATAAACGTGCACATGCACGTGTGTAGTGATCACTTAATCAGCCTATGACAGATTACAAGCCCTGTAAATACCCAGACTTCCATATTCTTCTTCACCTGTGTTGAGATGGAAAAATGTAAAAATGACTGCGTGGATAAAAAATAAGAGAAAACCCAGATTTGTGAGCAAGGATTTAGACACACACACAAAATGTTGCGAATAGTAAATAAAAGAGAATGGGAACAACATCTATCTATATGTTGTTACCATTATCATTCCCGCAAAGCCTCTACATTTAGAGTTCTTGTCTGCAGGTAGGATAGTAAGGATATGGAAGGTAAATATGAAAAATATATCACAAACACCCAGACTAATTGAAAATAAATCTTTCTTAAATTTGATTTGCACATGGCGGGAATCGAACCCGCAACGTCAGATTCGCAGTCGAGCGTCTACCCAACTACGCCACGACGCCTCTCTGCGCCATCTAAAAGTAAAACAATTACATTTAACACGCTGTCGTGTAAAGTAAGATCTTCCAGAAGTGGTCCATTGGTTCCAGCCGTGGGAAGAGCGGCGGAAGGTGTGGATTCGACTTGGGAGCGGCCGAAACAGGATATGACGAGGGAAATGTACGGAACACGGACTATGGACAACTAGCTTGCGGTTAGCACTGTGAATGGACTCTTTACCGCAACATTCAGGACTACGTACAGCGCACTCGCGTTATGAGAGGACGTTGATAAATGCTCAGGTCAGGGCGATGTTTGGACACGTAAAATGAGTGAAATAAAGAAAGGAAAAACGAATATATGAGCCGAATATGGTTGGAAGTAGAGGATGAGGATCGACGAAGATATTGCATGATCAAGTACACTAAGTATTTGAAATTGGACAAGTCAGAAACCGGAATGATAGAGAGATTTGCACGAATAAAACCATGAATTTAGAGCCAATGATTTTTTACATATAATATCTTCATAGGACATGGTATTCTCTCTCTTTATTTCCAATGTTAAGAGGCGTGATGGTTTTTAAAATTTGATGAATTAAAAAAAAGTCTTTTGATTATTGGATTATTCGATTATTGGTTACTAAATAATACGTATATTGATTTATAGGATGGCCCCTTTTTAACTAACTAACCAACATGCCGCCTCCCTGATGAATGAAGAAGAAAGTGTAGGCAGAGAGAATAGAAAGGCACACCAATCTGCCTTTGCAAAAGACCTTCGCCTCTATTCAGCTGTCCAAACTCAAAACACAGTGAAGGACAATTTTTGTAGTACGTTTTTATTTTGCATTTTTGGACTAAGTAGATTCTACTTAGTCCAAAAATGCAAAAAAAACCTACTACAAAAAAATGTCCCTTACTATGTTTTAAGTTTGGAGAGCCGTATTAAGAGGTAGGGTAGGTATGTGTATGAGGAGATGCATGAGCATCTCCACATACATACCCGCCGATGATTTCGACTCATTCAATTCAATTCGATTCAATTTATTCAATAATTAATATATACATTACAAACAAACATTTAAGGCGTATACATTAAAAAACAAATTAAAAATTACGCAAGAAGACTCTTGTTAAATGTGTAGAAGAATCTCGCTTCGGAAAACAGACTCCTGACCCTTTAAAAAAATTGAAATACTTGATAATGTCGAATCCATTTTTTTCTTCAGTGAATTTAAGCTATGATAGAAGTGTTGATAAAAGTGTAAACATCTTGCAAAATATCTAGCGCTAAACTGGTGCTCACAACGCGACTGGACTATACTTATTGTGGAAACGATACATATGTTTGTAGTAAAGCCGAGTGTACAGTTCACAGGACGGATTGCTCTACGCACTCGCGATATCTTTTGAATGATAAACAGCCACTAACTGCATACTCCATCCGTTTCTCTCCCTCTCACAATGCGTACGGCTCATCACTCACTGCGTTATCAATGTATGAACTATTATTAGCAGCTAAACGCCAGGGCTGATCAGTATGGAAAGTTGTAGTATTGTGCGAAGAATGATAACGTAATATATATATGTTTATTTATATTTTTTTTTAAATAGTTAGTTTAAAATATTAAGTTGCATTCCAATACGCGCGTGTGGGGTGGAAACATGTTTCTTACACATTTAAACCGCAATGGCAGCGCCATCTGTTGAACGTAACAACAACCCACGCAATATTGAACATTGCTTACGGCGGACAGCGAGCTTCTTGACAGATGTCGTCTCTGTCTTTTTAATGTATTCGATTGCAGTGGTCTCATACAAGTGTTTTATTCTTATTAATTTTTTTTCTTCTTCATCCTTCAGTGTGATCCGTCCATATTTTTTTGCATTAAAATACTGCCTGAAATATTAACATTTGGGCGCTGTGATCCCCGGAACTCATGATCATAAATTTTTCATGCAAAATCCATAGTCAATCAGGCTATCGTAAATCTAACGTTATTAACATAAATTGAATGAGAAATGTTATAATAATTTCATACTAATTTTCATTTTGCACTTACCACCTGCTTCATATTCAACGGAAGTTGTAACTAGTGTATAAAATTACACCTAATTCAATTTCCCTGCTTATTATGTATTTATGTATTTATATATATATATATATATATATATATATATATATATATATATATATATATATATATATATATATATATATATATATATATATATATATATATATATATATATATATATATATATATATATATATATATATATATATATATATATATATATATATACATATATATTACGGTTGCAACGTATGGGGTCCATACAAACAATAATATGACTGTAACATCAAAACTTGACGTGGTACAAGCTTGTCACCATATAGACTTTGAATAAGAACGATTAACTTAGTCCAAATCAGTCATCAAAATTTGAGTTACAAAATCATTGTCGGCCAGTGTAATTATTCGCTGAATAAGCATTCCAATACACGATGGTGACTCAAAATATCCTCAAATTTGAAAAAGTCAAACTTGTAAAAGTCCATAGGAATGAGTCACCGAGGCATCGTTTGGAAGGTGGAAGGGGGGCCATTCACGGATGAAATACTGCATGAGCAGTCGGGGAGTAGTGGGTAGGTACCTAGTACCTACCCAATGTATACTACCAAATCCAACTACTCCCACGTGTGTGTGCCGCGTTAGTTGACCAGTAAGGAAAACGGAAGAGACGTGTATAGTGTCTATGGTGAAAATTTCACAAACATATAGAATCGTATGAATACGTATTTTTGCGATTTTTAATTTCAAATTAGCAAATTAAATATATTTTTTAAACGCAACAAAGCAAACTCATATCGCAATAAAGAAAAAAAAGTTATATTTTAAAAATCATTTTCAATTTAAGTTTTACTTAGTACATAAATTGAAAATGGATAGATTTTACCACAAAGTATCTGCTAAATCAATTAATGAAACTAACTATCACGCCGCTTCCCCGTAGGGGTAAGGAGAGAGAATACAACGCCACACCACTCCGTCTTTAGAAACTTCCACATCCATGCATCTCCTCATACATACCCGCCGATTATCTAGATTCCTGACCTGGCCACTTTCAAGTATTTGACATAACTGATCATCCCATGTTTTTCTCGGTCTTGCTCTGCTCCTTTTTCCAACTGCATGCACCTCAAAATTTTGTTTTACCCTTCTGCCCTTACTCATTCGTTCCACATGTCCAAACCATCTCAACACACCTTTCTTAATTTTATCGATAATGCCTATCTTAGCCTTGCATTCTTACCTTATTTCACCATTCGAACATCGTTTTGCTGCGCATTCGTCCGAGGGATCGCATTTCAACTGCATTCGGTCTGCTTTCATCTTGTTCTTCATTTTCAACATATCAAATAAATAATAAATAATTGTATACCGTATATTAAATACGACATTCGAGCGAGCGAGATGGCACAAGGCTCTATAAAATAAATAATAAATTTTGTAAACGTGTTTACCCATTTTTTTTTTAAAGAGATAATTTTTGTTTTTATTATTTACACAAATATTTCAATTTCATACTATTTCTGTGAGCCTAAGCGGCTCATTATTAGAAAAAGGTATCAAATTGTGGTAGAGTGGATTCGAACCGAGAAACTCTGACTTAACAGTCCTCGACACTGACCACAACCCGACACTAGTATAGTATAAAAAATGTTACACTTGTTAGTGTGGTATAAAAAAATACTCATTACAGAGGCTACGTCACAATGACGTCACGAGGCGAATGTAGATTCGAATAGCGAACTAATCTTGATCGACTACTATCAGCTCCATAGTGGAACACGCACACCTTTATAACCCGATGTACTATTTATATAGGATGTTTTTTTTTGAGGTTTGGATTTCAAACTGGCAACATTGTTTTTACAGACTGTCAATTTGACAGTTGACAGTTGATTTGTAGTCGGTACGTTTTGCCATTTCACCATGAACAGACTGAATGACCATTATGCACGTCGTAGGTTCCGTGAATGGGCCGAAAACAATATTCAGATTAATCTTCTTTTTCAACGCAAAATTCTGTTCACGGATGAGGCACATTTTTGGTTGAATGTCAATAAGTATTATTGCCGAATTTGGAGTGGAGAAAACCCAGAAGCCTTTATCGAGACGCCCTTACATGGATTAAAAGTCACTGTTTGGTGTGCTTTATAGGCAGGTGGAATCATTGTTCCATATTTTTTAAAGGCGATGCCGGCCAAAATGTTACGGTCAATGGAGAGTGCTACACCATGATTACTGACTTCTTCGTACCTCAGTTGAATGGCATTTTTTATGTGATATAGCTGTGTGTTCAACAAGATGGCGCAACATGCGGCGAGTACTACCATCAATTTATTTCAGGAAATTCAAATTAGTTTACCTCTTAAAACACCCTATACAACTACATGAATGTGTTTATAGCATACACACAAAGAGCAGACAACGTTACACGCTAATTTATCGTGGATTTATTAATTTTATACTAATTATTATACTTATTATAATATATTCAAAGTTTCACTATTGTAATGTAGCACAAAATATAGACAGATAAATCCATAATAATTAGGAATATGTTGGTATTTAACTTTCAGTAGTCTAAATAATTACGTATTGAATTAATATTTAATAAAAAAAAAATAGCTAACAGAACTTGTTACAGAGTTTCACAATAATGTTTTAATTATTTATATTTTTTATAGATATTTCTTTCATTGAGATACATTGCGACTAAATGTATTACAATGTGAACACTCTGAGGACGGTAAAGGCATTACTACCCGTTCGGTCCATTAATGCTTAAGAACAGGAAGGGTATTTTTACCTCCTGCTGCGACCTCATTTCAAAGTCAGAAAATAAGGAATTATTTTATGTTTTCGTATGAATATTATGTACCAATAACTTTGTTAAGGTCTAAACTATATTTATGTATTCATTTTAAATCAACCACAGATTTTTTGAGTCTACTAAGTTGTATTTTATTAACAAAAACACATAAAAAATTATATTGTGACATTGTCTAAACTATATGTACACAATTATCGAATCCCGTCGCCAGCGGCGAAATGTGTTAATACTCAAAGTACATTCAATTTTGTGTTTTTTTTTAAATTAGTGGATGTAATATATGAAGCTGGGAGTCTATGTAACGACAGAAGAGTGTGGCGATCCATCCTCTCTGCCTACCCCTGCAGGGAAAGGTGTGATGCTAGTAGCAGTATTAGCAGTTAATACAATTACTCGCATATATGTTTTTACACTAAACAAAAAACTATTTAGTTTCAAACGTCCAGATCTCATTTAATAACTAATAACCTGTTTTTAATCATAAAATAATTATATTAATATAATTTTGTCGATAAAATTAAAGTTCAAAGCAATTAAAAGTGAGAAGGGTTAATGACCATCATTGTTTTTATCGGAACAGAGGTTAAAATAACATTAAAAATAAATAGAATCTAGTCATCTTTGGTAAAAACGTGACAGTATGGGAACGAGTCAATCCGGTTTCACATAAGCGAGTAACCGGTTATTTGGCGTTAAGTGTTCCTTTGTAGCGTTAAATATTTAGGGGATGTGCGACAAAAACGGATTGGAAAACGGATCGATGATTTCAATATTGAAAATGCAAGAAAAACAAGGAAAAAATAAATAACGAAAAAAATAAAAGGACATCCTTGAAAGAAAAACGGATATTTAAAGGACTTCTGCGGGGCAGGTGACCTATGTGTTCATGAGCCATCTAATAAAGGAGATATTTTATTTACAAAAATGAAAAAATATATAAAAACTTAAATTGAATGTGTGGTTAGGGAATATTATATATTTACAACGCAATTTTTCAATGAATGAGTTGAGGTTTTATCTCAGTTAGATGCGTTTAAATACAAGATCAGTCAAAGCATGACTCTTTTTATCATGTATATAACGGTTAATTTTACCTAAAAATGATATCAAATTGGCACGTGATAATTAAATGTACCAATATTTTAATGTTCAGTGAATCTCGGGTATTTCAGGGTGTAAAATAAACAGACAATGACAAGTTGAACGCAACTTTACATTTTGTAAATTTAACGATCCCCATCGATCGAAATTGTAACAGGCATTTGCTGGAAAATTTGTGGACAAACTGATCGGTAAACAAATGCCAGTTATTAGTTTAACAGGGATGTAAATAATGCCGGGAGCTAAACAATACTCCGTGAAATATTAGAGAAGTCCGATTGATCGGTGTTCTGTGTGCGGGATACATATTTGATGGGCCAACTTTCCGGTCTAAACTTTGGAGGAGGAGGGTATTGAAACGGAACACAATTCAGCCTGAATTTTTCATGCTTATTTGTTATTTAAATCGTGTACGGCTAGTTTAAATATTTTATTGGTTAGAATCAATACGCTCGGTTGCCGGGTGTCTTCGCGGCCCGGCCTTATGTTACTAATACAAGTCGTAAAACACACGTCGGGCCTTCGCGAATGTAAATAATATAATAAGGTGATGGAATTTAATAGCGAGCGGAATATCAACACTAGGGAAACTACCCAAGACTAATTTACTTAATCATAGCGTTATAGAGCAGGGATGGTGAACCTTTTCGAGCCTGAGTGCCATTTTTTATTAAATATATCGATTGCCACATGTCATCGAAATAAAAATACTTCACATGTTTGTGTACCATCAGATTTGTAATATAAACAAAGCGTTAATACATCGAAATAAGTAATTAAGTACCTAGTAATGGGAAAAGAAGATAAATAAATAAAAAAATTATAAAAAATGTAGAACCCTTAAAACCTCATTATTATTGAGATTTTTGTTGTTGGATGCTGGACCCCAATTTTTTTTTATATCGGGTTCATAGCTGGTAGCTTTTAATCAAATACATGCAGTAGTACTTTCGTCTATAAGTCTAGACATTTTTTTTTCTTGTGCAATCACTTTTTATCTCTTTATTTCGCGTGCCATTCAAAATCGTCTAGCTTGCCACCTATGGTACGTGTGCCATAGGTTCGCTATCCCTGTTATAGAGGAATAATATTATAAGGTTTTCTTGTTAATTTTACTAACAAAATGAGTTGCAAAACACCGACGCAAATCAGGACGGACACGGAATTATCTACTTCGGATTTTATTAAGCACCTACTAAAAATGATCGTAAAGAGTTATACAATTTATTACATAGAAAGCATCATAATAGATAAATAAAAGTAAGTGGAACAGTCGAAAATCTCGGAACGCACGTACATGTTTTGAAAGTTAATTGGACAATGAAATGTGTAGCATTGGAGGAGCGCTCGTGCGTGACGTCGCCTGTCGTCACTTCTCGGTGACATAAAGGTGACCAATTCGGTCACCGGGACCGATTATATAGAGCACTTTTCCTCGAATCGGTTCAGGTGTCGGAAGGAGGCGTTGTGTCAACTCGCCGTAGCGATTTACTCAAACAGCTAGCGGTGAAAAATCAATAAAAAGAACGAATGAAGGGTTTACATTAAAAAAAAAAAGTTCGAAAACACGGGAAGAATAATGGATTCTAAATTAAAGGGGAAGAGCCCGACGAAGTGGATTGTTAAGCAAATTCTTTAGGGCTTCCTTAAATGAAATTCTTCAGTTGGCAACATTGAGATAAAAAGAGAAAAATACGTAACCGTTGTTTACTAATATAATCTAACAATATACTCAAATTTATATATTACATGAAAAACAAACTCTGGTTTTTTGAGTCTACTAAATTGTACGATGATTAACCCTTACTGGTTCAATGTCGAATCTCATTCGACATCGCTTTTTTTCCTCTTAGGTCCCATGTCGGATGTTATTCGACATTTTTTTCATCATTAGTATTATTTATTTAAATTCCAAGATTACATTTTTTACTCGTATCTATTACAACAGTATGTGGAGCAGAGGACAAAGGATTTTTTTTCCTATTGGAATTTAACTGTCTACCTAGATTTTTTTTTTTAATTTTGGCGGACCGGAAAGGGTTAAGGAAACACTTGTTTTTATACCACTTGAATTTTATTAATGACTACTAGTTTCAGAAGCTAAACTTCCATTGTCAGGTCTGAATAATAACTCAAATATAAAATAAATAAAAAAAACTGTTCTAAAAATAAGGAGAGGGGTATTAGGGGGAGGAGGTTAGTCAAGGGGCGGAGTTTGAAAACAAAGAAAAATGGAAAGCAAAGGTGAAGAATTTTGAAACAATATATTATTTAATAAATTATTATTAGAATTTAGTTTTTTTTGGAAACTAGTAGTCATTAATAAAACTTAAGTGGTATAAAAACAAGTGTTTCCTTAATCATTGTAACATGTCTTGCCACAAAGTAAATGCCGAAACAATTATAAAATACTAAATTGTATTTTATTGTTAAAAATACATTTTATTGACATTCGTTTGAAAGTGCCATAAGGCGAAACAATTGTCACAAATATAATTTTTATGTGATTTTAACAATAAAATCAAATTTAGTAGACTAAGAAATATCAGTGTTTGATTTTAACATTTCGTAAGGATACAAATTAAAATGGAGTTTTACAATTAAAACGCCAAATATATAAATAAACAATACACTCTTTATTAACAAGTATTTTGATGAGAAAATGATGCGGAATGCATCGAAACACGTGTCACAACAGATTTTAAGAAACAGTGGAATTTACTAAGTAAAATTTAAATGAAAACTGGATAGATTTTACCACAAAGTGACTTCCAAATTCTTTACACACGTGTAACATTCACCAATTGTATCCATGATTGACAACCACACTACTCAAATTCTTGAAACTTCTATATATATTGTTCAAATTCGAAACACATTGCTTGAATTTACTAGATTATCACTACAGACTTGGTGAGATGAAAGAAGCTTTTTATTATGCAGAAACTCTTTCATTTGTATGTGAGGTCCGAATCCTGGATTATATTCACAAACATGAGAAGAGCTAGAAAATACCCTTTTAATTTTGTATTAATTTTAGCTTATAATTTAACCAGTTATTATCATTATTTTTTAATTATTTATTTGGCAGTCACCCAGTGATAGGATGTTTCTGCCAGTGTCAAGTATTATTTTTAATTACAAACAAAAAAATAATAATAACAATTAATACAAAATTTCATAGTTTAAATGCGTTTAGCTTTATCATTTTAGAAATTATGCCCGCAATTCTAGAATTAGGTTCAGAAAGAATGGCCAGTTAATTTATTCTTCTTCATCTATGTTGAGATGTCAAAAATAATACGAAAAATAACTTCTCTAATTAGAGAATATCCAGCTTTGTGAACAACTACTACTACTACTACTACCATCACGCCGTTTCTCCGCAGGGGTAGGCAGAGAGGATGGAACGCCACACTCTTCTGTCCTGACATACACTCCTAGCCTCCTTCACATCCATACATCTAGTCATACATGCCCTCCGATTACGCAGACTTTTGACACCGCCAGATTTTAGGTGAACAAGTATTTGGATATACTGAAAATGTTGTAAAAAATTGAAAAATAACAAGACAAGGCGTTTGACAACATTGCTGCGGTTATCGAGTGAACACAATGCGAATTGACCAAGATATTTACGAGAAATAGAGCCACGGTTAGTACCAATCAACGTATTGTTATTACTAACTGATTACGAGAGAATTCGTGCAGAAGTGTTATAACGCGGATAAGAACGAGAACCAAAGGTACTTTGAAGCACGATAGTAAAATAATCATGATATCGCTGCAACATAACGTGGCGGTTAATATAAGTTTATTAAAGTCTCTCAATGCCAACTACAGGTGGCGGGAAATTAATCACAACATTTTGAGTGTGTCCATTATAGGAGTATTTTTCATATTATTAAAAAAAATATATTAAAAATACTCCTATAATTGGAGATGATCCAGATTCGTGAACAGGTATTTGGACACACTCAAAATGTTGTACAGAAATTAACTGGTCAAATTATAAGCTAAAATGATAAAAATGAAAATTATATTTTCTGGCGTTTCTCATGTGTGTGATTATAATCCAGGATTCGGACCTCACATACTAATAAAAGAGTTTCTGCTTAGTAAAACGCTTCTTTTCATCTCACCAATGGATGTCTCTAGTGAAGTTCTAGTGATTCAAGAACAATGTTTCAAAATTGGTTCATATATATATATATATAGAACCTCCAAGAATTTGAGTAGTGTGGTTGTCAATAATGGTTAGAATTGGCGAATGTTACACGTATGTAAAGTGAACACTTTGACCAGCCTATGACGGTTGTCAGCGCCGTAAATGCCCAGACATCCATATTCTTCTTCATCTTCGATGAGATGTCAAAAAATAATATCAAAATTAATCACCCTATCGGAAATTTTATTTATAACTAACCAGCTAACTTATGTATTAATTTTTAAATCAAACACAGATTTTTTGAGTCTACTTGTTTTATTTTATTGAAAAAAGCACATAAAAATTAATATAGTGACAATTGTTTCGCCTAGTTATGGCATTTTCAAACGAATGTGCCATAACTAGGCGAAACAATTGTCACGATATTAATTTTTATGTGTTTTTTTTAATAAAATACAACTTGGTAGACTCAAAAAATCTGTGTTTGATTTAAAAATTAATACATAAATTAAAATAGAGTTCTACAAATTAAACGCCAAACGCCAGTACTGATACACATTTGTGAGCGTTTTATCAATTTGTTTGTATCCTGCACCTGTCTAGTTTACAAATTTCAAATACAATTGACGTATGAAGTCATTTGCAAAAATTATAGCATCTTCCGATAAGGTGATGAATTTTGCGCCGCCCTGTATATCAACACCAAATATCCGCAAAAACGTGAGGTGTGAATGCTAATCTTCGGTAGTAGGGCGTGGGGGGGGGGGGGCACACGACTCCATGTTTGATGTTAATTATTCTGTAAAGTATTTTAATTTGCAAAGGAGGGTGAAAAGAGCGGCCGAGTATAAAATAAGTGCGCATTTTTACCCCATGTAAAACTCGTCGCAGGATAATCTGCACCTTTTCTAGAGCACCCTTACTTCGTATCGATAACGGGTGTATTTATTTCGTTTGAAAGTTCAAAAGCCTCGGCTTGGAGTCGAATAAAGCCTCCGAGTAGAGGATATCGTATTTGAATATCATGCATTACAAAGTCTTCGGGGCAAAGGCAATATTATACGTATCCTAGCACAATTGAATATCGTGAATTTCATTAATTGAGTCGGCAGCCACTTTGTGGTAAAATCTATCCATTTTTAATTTAAGTTTTACTCAATTAATACCACTTTTACTTAAAATCAACTGTGACACGTGTTTCGATGCATTCTGCATCATTTTTAAACACCGCATGTGAAGCTGATTCTTAATTTTAGAGTTGGGTCAATAGGACGTTGAAGGTTGAAGAAGGGGTAAAAGCTGTTTCATAATATTTTTATTGATTTGTTTCTTCAAACCCTTATCCGCACCCTAATGGTGCATAGGGCACTGCATCATATAAACGCAGTGTTATCGTTAATGCATAAAGGGAAGGTGATCACCTCCGCTTCAGATAGTAGTCCAGGGTAATATTGAATAAATATTTGAGTGTAAAAATCACTTATATTTACTTGACCCCCCCCCCTGGGAATCAAACCCGGAACTTACAGAACGATAGCTGAGCGTGCTGACCATTAAACTACGGAGGCGGGCAAAATTATTTATTTAATTTTTATTATTATTATTATTTATATTTGTTTGGATTTCTATTGTTTCAAAATATTGCAGTTTCCGTCTTTTTACACGTGAAACACGTGTCACAGTAGATTTTAAAAAATAGTGGTATTTACTAAGTAAAACTTAAATTAAAAATTAATATCGTGAATTTATAATTTCTGAAACGAGAGAGTTGCGTTATCTGCAGCCGCGGGAGCATCCCCCTATGCGAGAGTAATCATAACAGAGCGTGGGTCAAAAGTATGCAAGTGACCGAAATAATAGCAGGTTATGTAGGGGTTGGTTCGCGAGGGCAGTACCCTTAGAGGGTTGGTACCTACATACATACACACGGTACCTACTCACTACATCCCTTTACTCGATCAGGGGGGAGGCGAGGATTAGTACTGCCAGATCAAATTTGCACAAAACCATCTACTAAAAACATTAAATTTTATTTGTAAATAGCGCTATATACATTATCCAATTTTATTTAAATTATTTATAGATTCGTTAGTAACTTTATAAAATGGCGTGTGAATTTATTTTAAATTATCACTTGTATTTTACCAATTAATGAGTTTTATTTCATTGAATATTAATTAGATTATTAAAATAAACACTTGTATAATACCACTGAATCAGTTTAATTTCATTACCCACGACTAGTTTCGAAAACTACAGATGTTTTCATCTACAGGTTAATAGTAAAACTACTGTTTTACTATTGTTTTTTGACATCTCATCAAAGATGAAGTAGAATATGGAGGTCTGGGCATTTACGGGGCTGACGTCTAAATGCCCAGACTTCCATATTATAATAATAAAATAATATGAAAAATACTCAAATAATTGGAGATAATCCAGATTTGTGAACAAGTATTTGGACAAATAAAACATATTAAGTGCTATTATTCAAGTGTTAAAGTTTTTTTTTTAATAATTTCGTAATTGTAATATTATTTATACCTCGCTACTAACTCGCTATGTTTATCGTTTTATTTTATTTTTAATAAAATAATTATATTCGGAATTTTGTTTTGTGGGCTAACAAAAAGACCGCTTAGAGAAAAAGGGTGAGAAATTGTACTTTACTTTTTATTACTTTCTACCCTACATTAAAAAAAAAACAGTGAATAAAATATACGCAAAATTTGTAAAATATGTAGGTAGGCAAATAGTTCAGGAGTAGGAATAATCGGCGGGTATGTATGAGGAGATGCATGAATGTGGAAGAAGCGAAGATTGTTTGCAAAGACAGATTGGTGTGGCGTTCCGTTATCTCTGCCTAATCCTGCGGGAAGCGGCGTGATGTTTAGTTAGTGCGTTTAGTAAATATTTCTTAAGTGAAGCGTTATTTGTCTCCAATAATTAATTTCAATAACAAGGAAAACATCCTACATCCTCCTCCCCCCTCATTAATTGAATAGAGCAATATTTATTTCTTCAGAAATATTTTGAAGATTTTCCTCTATGTGCAGCTGACAGAGAGTCCCTCAGGACTCTATAACTGCTGCGGGTGGATGGTGGGCTCAGATTCCAAAAAAAAAAAAAAAAAACAAGGAAAACAGCTAAATATTCAAAAACAAGATTACATTTTAAGGCTGTAAAATCAACAAATAAAAAAAAGTATGGAGTATTAAAGAAAAGTATGGAGAACGGAGGGCAAGATGAAATTGAATTACGCGAGGTGGCGATATTGCCCGACACCCCCGATTGGGCATATTCTCAAAACCTTCTGTTAATTTATAAATTAAATTTTAAAATCATACACTGATTTTCGATTCTACTATGTTGTATTTTATTGTTCAAAACACACAAAAAATTAATTTTGTAATAATTGTGTCGCCTAGTTATGGCTGGCCTATGACGGTGGTCAGCCCCGTAACTGCCCAGACTTCAATATTCTTCTTCATCTTTGATGAGATGTCAAAAAATAATATGAAATAACTCCTGTAATTGGAGATAATCCAGATTTTGTAAACAAGTATTTGGACACTCTCAAAATGTTGTATACAAGTTATTACAATTTACACATAAAAACTTTTAATTACAACTTAAAACAACTAAACTAAAAAGGAAAGATAACGAGTTATCTAGGTTGAGTAGACAACATTAGCTCACTCACGGGATTTTTATTACTAACGACTTCGGTATTTTGAAACCGGTTGTCAATCAGTTAATCAGTTAATCAAATTAAGCTACCGATTTTTTTTACCGTAACCGTTGTTCATTAATACAATTGAATACTAACAATGTTCAAGTTTAATTAAAATTTCACTATTTCCATAAACTATTTTTAATGTATAATGAAATGAATGTGAATGTGAAGATTAGTCAGTACATTTAATCTTCACATTTCGCTCACTCCTTTCAAGAACGTCATAAATCGAAAATCGACAATTTTCAGTTGTGCATGTTTTCGGAATACCCAGAAAATGCACTATATCCCAGCAAAAGAAGCATATTTTTAACTTAATATTTACCCGCTACAGGGCAGAAAATGTTGTTTTTGAATTTTGAAGAAAACGTATTTTTAAATTATTTTTTTAAATTTACTAAATATTTTTTCAAATGGAGAAAAAAGCTTCAGGTTCTACCTTATAAGATCTATTGCACAGTAGAGAGTTTAATAAGAGGCTTGATATTTATTTTTAAAACATTGTATTATATTTATAAATTTTAAAAACGATCTCCTGAAAAATCAAGTTTTTTGATTTATGACGTTCTTGAAAGGAGTGCGCGATTTGTTTGAAAATGCCATAACTAGGCGAAACAATTTTCACAATATTAATTTATCGTGTGTTTTTTAACAATAAAATACAACTGAGTAGACCAAAAAATCTGTTTGATTTAATAATTAATACATAAATTAAAATAGAGTTCTACAAATTAAACGCCAAATCAATAAATGAATAATAATAGACCCCCTTATAGTTCATTTTTAGCAAAAAAAGTGGGGCAAGAAGATTAACGGACACATTTGTGAATAGCAAGAAAGGAAAAATAGGCGGGTAGGTACTTATATTTTTTTTCACAGAAAGAGGAGAAATTTCTTTTGAGGAGCGATTCAAGATTCAGTCGTGCTTCTGACGGGAGGCGGAGTGGCTGCGAGCAAGATCCGGGCCGCCTTACATCCCTGACAAACCTCTTCATCACGAATAAGTAGAGAAAAGACAAAAAAGAAAACAGAACGAACCACCTACTCTCACCATAGATAATATCGTCGCTGTTTTGAGATAAAAACGGTGCCCAAAATATGAAGACATTTTGAGTTTGTCATCACAAATTTGAGTTTTCCCAGTTATTTTTTACATTTTTTTAACATCTCAACATAGATGAAGAAGAACATGGTAGTCTGGATATTTACAGGGTTTGTGACCTTCATAGGCTGGTTAAGTGACCACTTTACACACGTACAACATTCACTATTCTACCCATGATTGACAACCACACTACATACTCAAATTTTGGAACTCCTACATATATCATTAACCTCGTGACGCTGAACATATGAGTTCACTAGAGCCATCTATGGTTGGCTTAGGGATGCTTTTATTTAGCAGAGACCCTTTTTGGATGTGTACAAGATTTTAACCCCGAATATATATTTTTTTAATATTGGGAAACGCCTGAAAAATACTTTATTCAATGCTGTGCAGCTTATAGCTTGAGCAGTTATTTTAAACATTTTGAGTGTGTCCAAATACTTAAATGAAAGCTTTCTCAATCCAACATAGATGGCTCTTATGAACTCATATGTACGAGTATAGCGTCATGAGATTAATGGTAGATGTAGGAGTCCCAAAAAAATTACTACTGTAGTTGTCAATCATGGGTAGAATGGTGAATGTTACAGGGGTATTAAGTGATCAAACTAGCCCATGACAGGTCATTAGCCCTTTAAATACCCAGACTTCCGTATTCTTCTTCATCTATGTTGAGATATCGATCGAAATTAATTTAAATATAGAGATTTTTAATAACCATCACGCCGCTTCCCCGCAGGGGTAGGCAGAGAGAATAGAGATTTTTTTACGCTTATGTTAATGTATACATACATGTATTAACTTACGATACAGCTGACGTCAATATTGAGAACTAGTGCCACGTGTGTATAGATTGTTCTTGTTAGACTTACCTGAAAAAAAATTAAAAAAGAGAATATTAGATAAAGAAAATCACATATAACACAATAATTTTTAAGAGAAATTTATTGCTCGAATTCAGAAAACCTGTTAAAACCCACATTACCCACATTATCCTACCCTGATTTGAACAACCAAAGCTTTGAATTGATCGAAAATAAATGGAATATCAAAACAACAAAAAATATTAATAAATTCGATTCGACATCTCATCATAGATGAAGAAGAATATGGAAGTCTGACCGTCAAAGGCTGGCTTAAGTAATCACTTAAGCGTACACGTGTAACATTCACCAATTCTACCCATAAATAAGCCCCGTAAATGCCCAGACTTCCATATTCTTCTTCATTTATGTTGAGATGTCAAAAAAATAATATGAAAAATAACTCTTATAATTGGAGATAATCCAGATTTGTGAGCAAGTATTTGGACACACTCAAAATGTTGTCAATTCGGTTTTATCGAGGTTTTACCGTAATGTAAGGATTTTTAAATCTAGGATTTTATGTCATGTTCACAAGGAATGGCAAAGTGGATTAAGATATTGAGAGATACGTGAATGCAGGAAATAGAATAAATGGTGCATTGGACAGAGTGACTGCAAATAAAAAACATGTAAAATTATAATATTTTTGTAACTAAGTATATTAAATAAATAAAAACAACCAAAAATTGATAATTTCGCGGAATAAAATAATGCGAATTGTCTTTGAGTAAAGAGAAAAATACGAATACAATAGAGGAGAATGTATACAAAGGTCGCTAGAAAATATGTATCAAAAAGTAACAGAAAATAAGATTTTTTGTACCTATGGTATTTAAATTAAATAAAAACAACAGCAAAAATCAATAACTCCGGAGAATATAATAATGCGAATCGTCTTTGAGTAGAAAGAAAAATACGAATACAATAGAGAAGAATGTATACATAGGTCGTCACAGAATATTAATCAAAAAGTAATAGAAAATAAGAAGAAAAAAAATACTACATTAAAGGCAATATTGATGGGGATGACGCTAGAAATATAAACAAGTTCGTGTATGGAGCTCGCGTGGAGTGAAAGGGCTTCCTAAGAAAATATTGCCAGAGCTTCGTGTGGGGGTCCCATTATGTACCCCTGTGTGAAATGTGTTATCCCTCTCCCTCTCTCGGGCTCCGTTCGTAAAAGCGAATTTACACTTCAAATAAGCGAATCCATTGTGACGAAAATTGCACAAATTCGCGGGTATTTATTTTCGGCGTCACATTATTTAGTTTTATTTAGGAAACGATTCGATTGCGCGAACTGTTTGTTACGATTATATCAGTATTCCACATTTGTGGAAGTCCTAACCAAAACGTTACATTTCCATTATAAATGATTTTAAGTAATCAGGAATTCTAGCTTGCAAAATTTTTACGTTTTTGTGCAATTTATTGATTTCATATTGGTTTAACACGCGATTGGTCACGTTTTAAAGCAACTTTAATTAAGATTTCGATAGAATACAGTAAACATAACAGATTTGCATTTAAAGGATTTTTGTGCAATATTGGAAATGTATCTATTTGATGAGGACCTCCACATTTTATGCACGTAAATATTTATATAATACAAATGAGAATTAGAATTCTTTGGAGTCTATAAAAGTAATAAAAATAATTTTAAATGTTTATATAGCGCCATTTTCGTAATCAAAACTAACGCAAGGGCGCTTATAAGGACTTGAATGGCGATATGAGGATGATAATATTACGAGTAGATAAAAATAAAAATAATAAAAAATGATGAAGAAAAATAGCATACCATATTAAACAAAAATCATTTTATCAAAACATAGAATTCTTTGAATCAGTAGGTTCAAATTCAAACTTGTTGAAAATTTTAATTTGGTGTACAAGATACTTCGAGAATGTTTTAAAACGTGTTTGTCATTTTGGAATGTATGTAGCTTATTTGGTAAGCTTTTTTTTGGTATCAATAACTCTGCTTGTGATATCCTAAAACAAGTATGCTTGTTGTATCCTAAAATATATTACTTTTGCCCACTTTTGTTATTGAAGTATACCACGTTCTATACCAAATGGTTTTTTTAAACTTTCTTTTGATTTTTATTATCTCGACGGAGTTGACACGCATATCGCTCGCTCCTTTCAACAACGTCATATTTCAAAAAACTTGATTTTTCAGGAGATCATTTTTAAAGTTTAAAAATATAATCAAATGTATTAAAAATAAATATTTAGCCACTTATTGAACTTTTTACTGTGCAACATATCTTTTTAGGTACAACCTGAAGGTTTTTTTCCATTTGAAAAATATTTAGTGTATTAAAAAATAAAAATTAAACAATACCTTTTCTTCAAAATGCAAAAACAACACTTTCTGCCGCGTAGCGGGTAAATATTAAGTTAAAAATATGCCGCTTTTGCTGAGATATAGAACATTTTCTGGGCATTCCGAAAACATGCACAACTGAAAATTGACGATTTTTGATATATGACGTTGTTGAAAGGAGTGAGCGATATGTGTGAGAGCAAGTGATGAAAACGGTAAGACAACTTGCATTTTTAGCATCAGAACTAATAAAACAAATACAGACTATTATTTTTTTAAACCAAACCATTAAAGGTTTTTTTGTATGTTTGTTTTTTACTTAAAAATACTATGTGTTCATATTTCCTTATTTTATTATACGTATATATTTTGAAGGATCATTAAACATTGATGTGATACTCTGTGGAGGAATTTCGTTTAGAACAGTTTTTGTTGAATATACCACATTCCATACGCGCTCATTAAAATATTTATTTTCATGGTGTCGTCAAGGAACGTGGACATTCTACGTCAACACGAATCCCGTTACAAAAATGGTCACCTGCAGCGATTGTCAAATTTAAAAACCTTTTTAAAAGATCTTTTCATAACATGCCATCCACTTTTGATAATTTATGCAAAATTAAGGAATTAAATGTGCGCTTGGGCTATTATTGCTTTGTAGCAACAAGCGCGATTAAAACAAAGCTCCAAACCACTCAATAATTAAATATTACCCGTTGATATATCACTCCTTTCAAGAACGTCATAAATCAAAATACTTCAGGAGAAAGTTTTTAAAGTTAAAAAATATAATACAATGTATTAAAAATAAATATCAAGCCACTTACTGAACTTTTTACTGTGCAACAGAACTTTTTAGGTAAAACCTGAAGGTTTTTTCTCCATTTGAAAAATATTTAGTATATTTAAAAAATATATTATACAATACCTTTTCTTCAAAATGCAAAAATAATACTTTCTGCCCTGAAGCGGGTAAATATTAAGTAAAAAATATGCCGCTTTTGCTGGGATAAAGTACATTTTCTGGGCATTCCGAAAACATGCATAACTGAAAATTGACGATTTTTGATTTATGACGTTCTTGAAAGGAGTGAGCGATATCTTAATAACCGAAATAAAATATATTCGTACACACAAATGTAAAATGTTAATTTATACATAATATCATCATAGATCTCCCATTCAAGGTATTTTTATTTTACTTAGTCATTTCTATTTTAGATTTCTTAAAAGTAGTAAGTTTCTATTATATTCTAAAAACTATTCAATATCAAATTGATAAAAGTTTAATTTAATTTAATTTTTTATGGCGATTGTAATGATACTTATATGTATATTGTACTTATGTATAATCAACATAATTAGGAACGGTATTTTAAAATAAAATCTAATAAAGCATCCATTAAATTTATTAGCAAAATTTATCAAATATATTGTATGACCATTTAAAAACATCTTTGCAGATTTAACTCCGAAAAATTCCTTCTGATTATTCAAAATATCGACAGCATCGTTTTGTTTTAAAAAAATCAATATTTTTATCATTATAAATTGTAAAAAAAATCAACTTCGATCCACAAGAATCATTTAAAAATAAAAATTTACGAGAAAAAAAATATTTAAAAAGACTCGAGCAAATGTCAAACGGGTCATAAAGCATGTATTTAAAAACTCAAGATTTTTAAGAACCCAGATATTTTAATAGTTTAGTAAATAACACAAATGCATAAAACACTTTGATTTACATATTGAATATTACATTAACAGAAATAGCTCAACAAATAACCTGAAATATTACATTAAAAATAATGCTTCATATATTCGGTGGATGGTGTTTGAAAAACCGTTCTCCAATTTGATAATATGTATTATAATTTTGAATATCGCAGTTCGTTCAACTGATAGGCGAAAAATGATCTCAGCACAGTGCCAGATGTCCCGAGTCCCAGTATAGGAACATACTCCCGGGGAGGGATTAACATAATAAGGACACATTTTAATATTACCAACCCCTAGTGTATACAAAACATCGATTTTTAAGACCAATTCTGAATAATTACGAGCATTATAACGTATAGAAGGCACTGTAATGTTTTCTAGTCACATACGACATATCTATGGTAAACTGTAAAAGCTATATCCCACTGACTAAATTTGAAAGGAGGAACCGAAAATTGAATATAGCTTCCAGTTTAATTATATTTAATTTCATTAATTGATTCGGAAGGCACTATGTGATAAAATCTATCCATTATTTATTTAAGTTTTACATACGGTTTTTGAAAATTATGCGGAATGCATCGAAACACGTGTCACAATAGATTTTAAGAAATAGTGATATTTACTAAGTAAAACAAGAAAAAATTAAAATACGCATTTGTTTTCTAAATCTTTTACACAATTTTATCTTCCCAAATTTAAACGATGAAGCCGGCTTGAGGTAGCATTTTACGAAAATGGCACTGTTTAAATTATGCAAAATTGTTATTATTTTCAGGTACATTTATAATTTAAATTTGCAATTATGTATGTCCCGTCGGTCGGCCCATGGCAGTATCAACATAGCAAGATGATAATTTAACGACAAAAAACACATAAACCTCGTATTAATGATGGCAATTATTATAAATCCTCGTGCAGCCATTGCTGATAAATAAACACGGTAAAAGTGTGTTAAATTTTACATAAAAACATAATCAATATAAATCTGTCGGCATTAGACACCAGATGCCTAAATGGGTTGACCCGCTCACAAAGGAGTGGTTCATAAAATTATTTCACATGTGTTTTAAATTATTCAATATTTTATTATTGTGTTTACAAAGGAAATACCACTTGAATAACGCTTGGCCCGTAGCAGAACCCAATAATTCAATATGAATGCACGTAATTTATTAGGTATAACTATTAATATAATAGGATTAGAATAATATAATGTTATGTATATATATATATATATATATATATATATATATATATATATATATATATATATATATATATATATATATATATATATATATATATATATATATATATACGTAATTTATTTTTAGCTAAAAACTAAACTAAAGACTAGACTATAATTAAAGAGGAGACTATAATTAAAATTGAATATATGCCTTGATGGAATTTCTAATTTTGAAAATATAGGCATTTTATTAAAAAAAAAATGGGTAACAAATGTTCCATAACGAACGGGTAACATCGTCACACTAAGTGTTTTAATTGTAATTATTTTTCTTCTTCTTCTTCTTCTTCTGTTAGGTGTAGGCCTTGTGGCCTGTTTTTAAGAGGGATTAGCCTGCGATGATGATTCCCAGCTGTCGATCCATCTCTTTGGTGGTCTGCCCGGGAGTCGTCTACCTTGGGGTTGCCCGTGAAGTGCAATGTGGGAGAGTCTGGTGATTTGTCTTATCCTGGTGTTCCTTATTCTGTCTCGTAGACTCTTGACAGATATGCTTCTTAGAGTATTCATTTCAGACACTCTTAGCGCGTTTTTTTGAGACTAAGGTGTCCGCTCCGTATTCAATCCCATATTATATCATGATGTGTTTTTGTAATTAAAACTAATATATGCCTTAGTGAAATTTTCAACTTCGAATATCCAGGCATTGTGATAAAAAATAAACGGACAACAAACGTTCTATAAAGAACTGGCAACACTGACATACTAATCGTATAACGTAGGTACTTAGGTGAGCATCATTTGTGCATAGAAAAATCAATCGTTCTTTCTTCAAATTTGAAAAACTATTTCTCCACGATTTGAAAATAGACCTCTTTATCGTCAGTCTCTATGGTTCACCTGTCAAAATCAGCCGGCGCTTCCCTCGCGATAGCGTTCCGAATTGGAAGCGGGATCGCGCGCGTAGTTCGCCATTTTTGAGGCGTCAGGTTGCGGGGCGCATCGGCGGGCGGGTATCGATCCGGGCCCCCCAGGAATACATTACGGGTCCCCTTCTCCACATTTCATTTATATTACGGCCGCCCGACCAATAGCGAGGGCCCCATGTGATTAATAAAATAGTGAGCGGCGCTGCGATATCCACATCCATAGAAGTGTCGCGCGGACGGTGCACGGCTGCAGCCGCTCGTACACTGTACTCTCTCTGTACCGGGTAGGTCTCGCCTCCTGCTTCTAGCTTCTAGCCGTCGGGAGGTGGGAGGCACTAAACTTTAGGGTTCTTACTTTTATCTGTTCCATTTCGGCAGCGAGGGAAGCTCGCCCGACGAATGAAATGTTCCAGGGCAAATGCGAATTCTCCAGTCGCGGAAAACATAGCTTCACCCACAGCATCATAGCTACAATATCGATAAAGAAGTAAAAAAAAGCCGTAGGTTATAAGTATTACGTATACTCATGTGCGTGTATTTTACATCCATATAGGTTTACGTGGCGGTAAGACTAAAACACATATTTTTTTGTTGTATTTTTTTCGTTTGTTGTACTGGATCGAAGTCAACTCTAATGAAGTAAGAATTTCATTAATTGAATCGGCAGTAATTTTTTGATACTATCTGTCTATTTTTAATTTCAGTTTTACTTGGTAAATACCATTATTTGGTGGTAAATACTGCCAAATTGTGGTATTTACCAAGTAAAACTAAATTTTAAAATCGAGTAAGTAATGTCAATTTTTCTACAACGAATTCTCTTGTTTCGTTGATTTTAGAAAAGTGACAACTTCAGTAATACGAGATTGGTTTACTATTTGACTCAATAATCGTTAGCTTTCTGAAACGATATAATATTTGCGTATTTTCCATATCTAAAAATACGCTTGTGTCGGTTGATACTTTAAATTTAAAAATCGAACCATAATGCTTCAACTAAAACTTTATGAAAACTTTTTAATTTGTTTTTAACCACGCTTAAAACAAGTCGAATTAGTAAAAATGATTTCTTTATTTATAAAAAAATATATAAAAAATATTTTTTCTGAAAAGTGGTTAAAAACAAAGTAAATAATTTTATTTTATAAAGTTTATAAAATCTGAAAAAAACATTTAAAAAAAAAAACTAAAACATTGGACATACGAGTAGGTGAACATCAAAACATAGGTGAATGGACAATCAGAATAGAACTATTGCTAACAGGAAATCACAGGGTAAATCAATATTACTCAAAATCAATTAACAGAGTGACGCGAACACAAGTGGGGAAATATTAGCACTGCAAGATAATCATATGCCTAGTAACTTACATATGCATGAATACATGCATACCTCATACAACTATGTAGGGAATAATGACCTTATTTTTCCAGTGGCTGTGTATGACCAAAAAAGTTTGCAAAATGAAACTTAAAGTTGGCAATCAAGGTTTTTAAAGCAAAGTTCGAACGATCCATCAGGAAAAATATTTGCTTTTTTATAGCGAGTGTTTTTACATAGAATTTTCACTCATGACAAGAAATTATAGTAACTATAAACATAAATAATAAATCCGCTAACGATTAGGCTTTGGCTATAAAACTAATAAAGTTGAAGTAGGGCCATGATAAGCGGTGTTGCATAAGCCGCAGCTAGATTTCAGAGTCACTTGGAAGTTAGGTGATTAAAAAAATTCAAATTATTGTGATTTAAATAATTACACAAAACAATGCGGGTAATAAATAACAAATAGCCGATCACTGATTAAGAATATTGTTAAAATAAGTGATCAAAGGTACAAACAGTATTTTATAAATTTCAAATCAAATGCTATTCGTCAAATAATAAATAATAATAATTTTGCATAGTTTATATAACGTCATTTTCGTAAAATACTACTTCAAGGTTGCTTGAGCGAAGAGAAAATGATGAAAATCATCAGCAAAAATACTGATGCGCGGAATGCTTTTCCACCAGCACTTAATAACAGTGAGATGATCTTTAGAAAAAAAACTAAAAACGTATTTGTTTGCTAAATCATTTCCACAGTGTCCTTTTCTCAATTCAATCACAGTGAAGTACCCTTGAGGTAGTAGTATTTTAAGAAAATGATGATATAGAAATTATTTGAATCTATTATGATTATTATGAAAAATGCAAAGTTTATCGTGTTATTTTTTTTAATAATTTCATTTATTTATTTGAAACATATTACATACATAAGTCACATATATAATATTCCCGACGAGTATTTCCAATACTTTTAATAACCTCTCTTGCAAAATTTTACGAAAATCTTACGAAATTTGCAGTAAGCGAACAAAAGCGCTTCGTGAGAAACTAGCAGAAGCAAGGAATTCCTTGTTGAAGCGTTAAAATGAATCACTTCAAAACCTCTTAATACATGCCGTCGATTTAATATGTGCATTGAAAAAACTTACATAAAAAGCTTAAAAGCTTCGCAGCCCGTCTCAAGTCTGCATTTAGGCAGGAGGCAACAGTTGTACGAGCTGCTGCGAGCCATGGTGAACTGTCTAGGGGGGTCCCCTGCACCCGGGGGAGCAAATGCAGTTCGAATTACTAAAGACCGAGTGGGGCATGTGTAATACGTGATGTGAACGTACTGTGCGGTGTGTGGTACCCGTGGTACTCTCCCCTGCACGAGAAACTGGGACTCGAGTGCACCCTGTACCTCGTGATGCACTAACTTTCTGCTGCCCCTGTATCCGAACTTTCGATCAAGTTAGTGTGCTTGCAATACAAAAATGTACGTACCGGCGTACTTTTGGTACTAGTTGTAAAAATTATTTTGGATAATTTAGATAGCGCCATTTTCGTATAATACTGTTAACCCTGTATAGTACTGTATAACTATGAGATAAGTACCGCGTTATCGGAGGGAATGTTATAAGGAGTTAATGTTTTAAATTGTAGTTTTACATTTTAACCAGCGGAAAAGACAATAATGAGTCATAATTAAATTAAAATACAATTTAAAAACCTTTGCCTTCTATAACGTTCTTTCCGATAACGCGGTACTTAACTCAACGTCATAGGGGGGGTTTACTGTACTACCTCAGGGTCGCTTATAATGACATGAATGATGATGATGATCGATAAAAAATTAAATCGTCGTCCATAGGTCTTCGGGGGTCAAATCGAGCCTAAATAAGGTTAAATCAAGTAGTAAAAAGTGATCACCCAAATTAACATACAAGTCGCAAGTACAAACAAATATTTCGCCTCTTTTGAAACGTCTATCTTGACAGTCAAAAACTCAGGGATTAAATCCAGAATTGATCTGTGTACAAATAAGAATCCTTCATATATCATTATCCTTCCATACCACAAAGTTAACAATGCTTTTAATATACAAAATAGATGAAATTTTATTTTAGTTTATTGTAAATGCTATGCAATTATGTTTAAAGAGCACGAATATACCCGAAGTAAACCCAAGTCGGCTGTCCAAACTTAAAACACAGTAAGGGGCATTTTTTTGTAGTACCTACGTTTTTTTTACATTTTTCGACAAAGTAGAATCTACTTTGTCCAAAAATGCAAAAAAAACGCACTACAAAAAATGTCCCTTACTGTGTTTTGAGTTTGGACAGCCGAAGTGAGGTTACACCACTCCTGGAAATAATACGTCAACAGCTATGCGGGTTTTAATCATGTTTTATATTACACGGTTCAATCGGATCGCAAATAACATTATTCACTGTTAAATATTTATCGACGATTATAAAAACACCACATTTCTTCGGCGTGTTTTATTGAATTTTATGAATTCAACACCTCGCGCATAAAACAAAATATACGGAACAAACCGGCGTTTTAAATAATATTTCGAGTAATAGTGATAATCATTTTGGATAACTCATAAAGGCGCTTCGATCAAACGGAAAAATAAAAATCTGAGATTAAATAATTAAGAGAAGGTTTTTTAACAACATTTTGAGTGTGTCCAAATACTTGTTCACAAAATCTGGATTATCTCCAATTACAGGAGTTATTTTCAAATTATTTTTTGACATCCCATCAAAGATAAAGAAGAATATGCAAGTCTGGGCATTTACGGGGCTGACCGTTAAGATTTTTTTAAATGGTTTCTACAGAGGACGTAGCAAAGTTGTGAAGATACTCGACTGCTCAACTGGAATAATAATTATAAATTTGGATAATTTATGTAGCGCCATTTTCGTAAAATACTACCTCAAGGGCTCAATACAGATGGATTATGATATGAAAATGATAGATAAAAAAAATATATATATATGTATATATATATATATATATATATATATATATATATATATATATATATATATATATATATATATATATATATATATATATATATATATATATATATATATATATATATATATATATATATATATATATATATATATATATATATATATATATATATATATATATATATATATATATATATATATATATATATATATATATATATATATATATATATATATATATATATATATATATATATATATATATATATATATATATATATATATATATATATATATATATATATATATATATATATATATATATATATATATATATATATATATATATATATATATATATATATATATATATATATATATATATATATATATATATATATATATATATATATATATATATATATATATATATATATATATATATATATATATATATATATATATATATATATATATATATATATATATATATATATATATATATATATATATATATATATATATATATATATATATATATATATATATATATATATATATATATATATATATATTTATATATATTTAAGAAAAACGTTGTCAATCTGCTGAGTCTGAAGGGGAATAAAGGCCTTTTTTAAAAAAAGGTCCCGAAACTCACACTTCATGTTATTACAGTACTATATTTTATCATATTCACGAATTATGTACATATAGATTGTAATTACGTATGCACAAACATTGTTTCATCTAATTGATTTTGAAAATAAAATTTAAAAAATCCGTTAAAAATGGTGCCGGAACACTGTTCCACCGCGTTACATGAAAAAAAGCCCTATAAATTATCCAAAATCATTATTATTATTTACCAATTGACGGGCAGCATCATCGAATGCTCTTAATTTGCTTTCTTTAGCTACTAAAAACATGTTCCCATAAATCCCATGGTTTAAGAGTATTTGTATGAAAAAAGACGCATTTGCTCGGCTGTAAGTGGCTATAGGCCCTACAGGTTCTTGCAATTTAGGAAACGCATTAAATATCACAAACACAAGCTACAGATGTCGGTCCTCGTAAGCCGGTGCAACTTACAAGGGTTGGAGGGGGGCAGAGGGGAGGGGGTGAGTACTCAAGGGGGGTAGCAGGTATACCAAAGTAAACACATGCTACACTCAAACGTATGGGAGATGCTAATAGGTCCGACTAAAACAAAGCCACTGAGGAGAAAATGCGAAAGGATTCAAACATGCGAAGGACAGTGGAGAAGAAAGCGGAAAGCTTTGTCAGTGCTGGACGCCTAGTGCTGAAGACAGTCGTAGAAATGACGTGAATGAATTAAAATAAGGCCACACACACTGAGACGAGAGAAAATAAGAATTTCAGTAAATAAACCAGTAAAACCTCGATATAACGGACTAATTGTGGTGAGGGGGTGTCGGTAAAAGCCAAAACTCCGATATATAAAAATAGATTTAAATTAAATCAAAAAACTTGTTTTGCAAATACGAACGTTGTAATAAGATGATAATATTGTATACAAACAAAATTCTAATTATTGCCTTCGGACACTCGTCATGAAATGACGTTGCTGTTTGATATCGACTCGCTTGCTTTCGGTAATCCTGCTTTGAAACATGAATCAAGTTTTGTTTACACTTTTAAAGTTTTTTGTTTTCTGTTTTTTCTTCTTCATATAATCAGCTCTCTAAAATTACGAAAATGCGTATAATATAGTATTATAAGACGTGATTATCATGGCCGCTAAAATTGCATACATGTGATGACACTTGAATTTAAGCATATATAATTTTCACAGAACGTTATTTGACAGAATTTGATCGGATTTTCGTCTGTTATATCCAAAGTTTGATACATAGAGGTCCGTTATATCGATGATTTACTGTACTTGAAATCCAAGTTTCTTTGGCAAATACCCCATTGGCACCGATTCTGGAACTTCATTGTACGTCTTGGTAATGTTCGGAGTAGCAATTTGATATACGAGTACGGCTCGGAACAAACAAATAGGTCCTTTTTAAATCCACCTTCCTGCCTGAATTATTGAGCTCTCGGGCGGAGTGAATCGGGCAATTTGTGTTATCGAATTACAGCCATAGGTAGTCGGGTCCCGGCTCTATTCAGGTACCCTGATGAAGGCGCAATTAAATAAATTACAACAGGACAGGTGAAGTCCTGTCGATGTGTGTGTGTCGATAACGGAACAAATACAGGACGCAACAGCATTGCAGAAAAAGCAGAATTGACGTCAGTATGTATCTAAACTATATAACCTTTTTTAATTTAAGTTTTACTTAGTAAATACCACTATTTCTTAAAATCTATTATGACACATGTTTCGATGCATTCCGCATCATTTTCAAACATCGTATGTGTAGCTAAGTCTAAATTTTAGAGTTGTGTCCTTGGGACGTTGTAGGATGAACGAGCTTTTCATTATAATTTTTTTTTATCATCGAGAACATGGACAATAGGGGGCAGGCTTTAGTCAATGTCATATTTTTAGGTTTTTTATTATATGTATAATATATTTTTATGAATTTATAAATTATAAATTAAACTAAAAATTTAGCATGATCAAATATTTCAAATACTTGAAAGTTTCTGGTTAGCAGTCAGAATAATCAGCGTGTATGTATGAGAAGATGTATGAAGATTGTGTGCAAATACAGACTGCTGTGACGTCCTATTCTTTCTGCTTACCCCAGCGGGGAAGCGGCTTGATGATTAGTTTAGTATTTAGCATTTCTTCTCCATGTTATAATGGATAAATTTAAACGTTGTGTTTCACTCTCTCTTACTGCTTACCGATAGTGTTTGAAGGAGACGTGTATTTACTAGTGCTTACTACTTGTTATTTTATTTTTTTAATTGTGAATTTATGTTATAAGACTATTTGTTACAAGATTTTTTGTTTCTCTATTAGTGTATTCATTAGTGTATTTTATATTTTTTTGTATTAGATACTGTATAAATGTATTATATGTATTACTTTAAAGGCTTCAGCCGTTCAATAAATAAATAAATAAATAAATAAGTATCATATATATTATGTCAAAGGTGCGCCCTTGAGGTAGTACTAGTAGAAAATATAAATTATAAAAAATTCCAATGTTTTAAATTTGTACCAGAAATTGGCTTTAACACTCGTAGAATATAGAATATATATATATATATATATATATATATATATATATATATATATATATATATATATATATATATATATATATATATATATATATATATATATATATATATATATATATATATATATATATATATATATATATATATATATATATGTATATATATATATATATATATATATATATATATATATATATATATATATACATATATAATAATAAAACCCTTATCCGCACCCCAATGGTGCATAGGGCACTGTGTCTTATAAACGCAGTGTTATCATGATCGTTTTACACATGAAGGAAAGGTGATCAGCCCTCCGCTCCAGGTACCAGTCCATGGTAATATTGAATAAATATTACAGTGAAAAAATCACTTATATTTATTTTTACCACCCTTGGGAATCGAACCCGGGACCTCCAGAACGGTAGCCGAGCGTGCTGACCATTACACTACGGAGGCGGACATATATATATATATATATATATATATATATATATATATATATATATATATATATATATATATATATATACTCGTAGAAATACTATATGTATTTCAGTACAGAGTACAGAAAGCGAGTCAACACACCTACTTTTTGCGACATCGTTTAAATACAAATTTGTTGATAACTCCAAACAACATTATGAGGTACGAGTATGTGGATACATAACGTGGTCTGCATAAACAAATTTCGAAAAATGTATAAAATAATACCAGGAATGGTTGAATAGTGTCACGAAACCGCTGAGTAAATACTTGACTTGTAGTTTGTAAACGACGTTTTGTAGATATCATCAATATTATTGTGGGTGTATTTGTATTTGTAAACTTTAGAGCGAAAACAATGGAGAATGCGAAATTGCTATTCGTAGAAAATTTGTCAAAGTCATAAATATTTTTTGTATAATATTTACATACTATTTTATTACATTCATATTATTATGTAGGGTAAATAATTGCATTTTTTAAACTTAAATTTCACTCGGTAAATACAACTATTTCTTAAAATCTATTGTGACACGTGTTTCGGTGCATTCTGCGTCATTTTTAAACACCGTATGTGAAGATAAGTCTAAATTTTAGAGTTGTGTTCTTGGGACGTTGAACGATGAACGAGCTGTTCTTTATTTTTTTATTCGAGAACATGGACAATAGATACATTTTTTAATTATCTATATTTTTATAAATTTATAAATTATAAATTGAGTTAAAAACTTTATGTTATGGTATGATGAAATATTTTAAATACTTAAAATAATCGGTGAAATAGTCGGAATTATCGGCGTGTATGTAAGGGGGGATGCATTAGTGTGGAAGAGGCGAGGATTGTGTGCAAAGACAGATTGGTATGGCATTCTAATCTCTCTGCGAGGAAGCGGCGTGATGGTTGGTTAGTAAGTTATTAAAAATATAAATTGATTCGTTTTAAATTTTTATTTTTGTTGTCTTGCAATATTGAATTGGGTATCGTTTCGACGAAGGGAACATTTTATTCTTAGTAAAGGGGCAGAACGGTGCGGTGAAAGATTCAAGATAAACGGCAGCAATCGATCGGAAATTAGTCTGAATTCATACCGTGTACCCTTTCCCGAGCCGGAGGCACATCCTGATTAATCTATTTCCCAAAATCCATCCCGGCGCCCGACATACCCGCGACCGTCTGACAAATAATCATCTGGCTGTCTCGAAAGTAAGGAAAAACTGAAATAATCGTCCGCCTGGGCCAATATCCACAATGGCTAGGCGTGTCGAGTAGGTTAAAGTGACCCGAAGGTTGTAATTAATGTAGATAAATCTCTAGTAATGGCGGGGTTCAACTACCTTAAAAGGAGACGGCTCATTCTAATTACCGCGTGTGTGCCTTGCACGTAACTAATTTTACGCTATTTTGTACATTTTACGCGATCACTCTGCGCGTCCAGCGATAATCACAGGTGACTTACACCGCTCGCAAGCAATCAGTCCGCCAAAAGCACACACACACGTATGTTAGTAAAGATCCTGATACTAGATGGAATGTGTATTTGATAACGCATTTTTTTCGATTGTTGCGCGGTATGATCGATAATCCCGAAATTATTTAAGCATATTACATACATAAGTCCCATACATATATAACATTTGAATTGAAAAACAAATGTCACAAATAAGAACACACAGGGCAAAATGTAAAATAGAAAGCAATAGAATCTAAAAAAAATTAGCGTGCTTATTTTAAAGCATGCTCAATTAGAAGCATGTGCATCTGTACCTTAAGGCCCAGTATTCGTTAAGTCGCAACTTAATTTTCTCTAAATCCAAGTAACATTTTACGTTATTGATTTCTTTCTTAAAACACCGTAATTGTATTGAAAAAATACATTTTTCACAAAAATACATTGTAATAAGTTCTAAAAAAAAACATAAAAAAATCCAATATATCGTGGGTGTACTGGCAAAAAACGTTAATTCGAAAATATGAAATTTTGACTTGATGATGCATATTGTAAAGTTTTATAAACTGGCAAAATACAATAAGTAATTTGAAATGTCACATTTATGTGGTTTCAAAAGTAAATTCAACTTTTAAGTTTAATAGCAGGTATTTTATTCAGGGATTAATAACAGGGATTTGAGAGTTTTTTGACAGTATACCAACAAAAAAAAAAAAAACAAAAAAAATTAGCCGTGACCCGACGACCGGCTCTATGGGTTGCCGGAAGCAAACTGAGGTTTATCCATGTGAGTTTGTCCTTAATGCATTATTTGCGAACCGCCTCTGAGGCTGACGCAACCAGCTATATATTAATATAAAATATTCATAAAATGTCATGCTTCGTATTCAAAACGAAATGGCTCCATTTCCAGACAGCATAAATCCGAATGCACTCACCGTCACCTGATATGCGGCCACGTCCTCTCCACGACTAGAAATATTATGGTTTTAATACTACTTCATACGCGTACAGTTTCAGCATCACAAAAACACGCATTCTGAATGTGATATACGACAGCTGCTGTACACGAAGTTCATTCGCCTAAATATCGAGTGAGCCTCATAAAACACGTCGAAACTGCATTCATATTTAAAAAAGCTGACAGAGAAATATTGCCTTTTATGATGAGCGCGCACAATGGATGAAGTGTTTTGCCATAATTTATGCAATAAATCTAGGTCTATTTAGGGAAACTTTCCCCCGACGCAGGTATAAATAAGGACTCTTGTTCCTTCCTACCTTTCTTCCGACACGACAATTTTATTACATTCATACCATTGTATTATTTGGGAAAGATGGAGAAATAGAACAAGGTGTGAAGGATGATACTTGATCAGCAAAAACAATAATAATACTATTCTCAATAAAATGAATATTTAAAGTATGTATTTACTTTGTATTTTTTTTTTACATCTCATCAAAGATGAAGAAGAATGTGGAAGTCTGGGCATTTACGGGGCTGACGACCGTCATAAGCTGGTTAAAGTGAGCACGTGTAACATTCATAGATGTCTCTAAGGAAGTTCTAGTGATTCAAGAACAATGTTTCTAAATTGGTTCATATATATAGAACTTTCAAGAATTTGAGTAGTGTGGTTGTCAATAATGGGTAGAATTGGAGAATGTTACACGTGTGTAAAGTTTTCTTCATCTTTGATGAGATGTCAAAAAATAATATGAAAATAACTACTGTAATTGGAGGTAATCCAGATTTTGTGAACAAGTATTTGGACACACTCAAAATGTTGTAAATATTTACTTTGTGGTTAGTATTTTTTCCTTTTATATATTTTTTTTACAAAAATGTAAGTAATATTAGTATATAACCACTCACCGAGATTTTTATGTCTCCCAGTTTCGATAGTGATTGTAGTGAGTGAGACGGGTACGTCTCGAAACCGGTAGACATCAAATTCTCGGTGAGTGGTTATATACTAATATAGCTAACATCATTGTATTTTTTTTTATTAAAGTTAAAAATACTATTCATTAAAAAAAAAAAACAATGTAAAAAAATCTACTTAGAGATATTTGCCTCATTATTTTTAAATATTGAGAAAAAACAACTCGGCGAAAATGTAAGATTAAAGTGTAAGATAAAATAAATAATATAAAATGTAAGAAAGTATATTTGGCAATTTGAACGCGAGAACAGACGACGATGGTCAAAAAAGGCTTGACACGACCACCAGATCAATCAGAACCTAAAATCTGGTCGTGTCAAAACTGTACGTAATCGGAGGGCACGTATAATTAGATGTATGGATGTGAGGGAAGCTAAAAGTGTATGTCAGGACAGATGTGTGTAGCATTCCATCCTCTCTGCCTACCCCTGGGGAGAAACGACGCAATGATTGAAGTAAAACATGAAGAACTAACTAGCTAATATTAGAAACCAACAAAAATAAAAAATAAACGAATCAATTTATATTTTTAATAACTAACCAAATATGATAATTTTGTCCGCCTCCGTAATGGTCAGCATGCTCGGCTACCGTACTGGAGGTCCCGGATTCGTGATTTTTTAAAGTATTTTTTCACTCTAATATTTATTCCATGCTACACTGGACTGGTACCTGAAGCGGAGGGCTGATCACCTTTCCTTCATGTGTAAACTGATAGATCAAGATAACACTGCATTTGTATGATGCAGTGCCCTATGCACCATTGGGGTGCGGATAAGGCTTTTAATAAATAAATAATAATTAGCTAATCATCACTCCGCTTCACCGCAGGGGTAGGCAGAGAGAATAGGCTGTCTCTTTGGAAACATTCTTCGCCTCTTTTTATCTTTATAGGTCTGTTTTGTTTTTACTTCTATTCTGATCCATGTGATGTACCTAGAAAACGATTTTATAAACAACTAATCTTTCTAAACCAATCTTTCAGTCAAAGAGCGCTCCTGGAATGGATTGCACCCGTATAGAATTGTAGTGGTTTCATTACCAACTCAAAATTACAGAATCAACATCGGCTAAAGTGGATGTCCAGATATGATTTTAGAAGGCGTGAGCACCGAGTTAAGAATCTCTGGACCTTTCGCAATTCTGGCTGCAGCACATTAAACATATCTGAAGGGCCACATGCGTGACTAGGGTCTAATCTCTTATCGGAGCTTCGTAATATTTCTTCAACGTGCTTTGCATATGTCGGTAGACGTATTAAAAGGATCTCCAAACCATTCTGAAGTAATTTAGTAATAATTTTTGGAAATGCCACTCGCCGTCTAGAGATAGACTCAGCTTGTGGTCTTTTGGTGGGTTTGATGGATAGATAAATAAAAAAATGTCAGAGTATTTATTCTACATAAATAATAGAACCATGTAGAAAAACAAAGGAGTCTTACTCTTGGTTGGTGGAATCCATTTTAAGATATGGAATAAAGTCATGGGGCCATTTTACGAAGACGAGTCTTAAAATGGTACAACATCTGCATTATTCAATATTAAAAATTTAAAAATGTAAGGCTATACACCGGTAGTGTAAAGGCAATGGGGTATATCTATAATTTTTTCCATTTTCTAAGTTTGTTCCACAAAATGTCTAAAATAATGTATTCCATAATCTGGCAAATGAATATAGCTGTAGTTGAAATACTTATTTAGTTTTATTAAGATATGTACATATAAAAATACATAAAACAAATAAGTTATTTAATTTTACAAGCTTGTTTTTGCTCTCCTGTAAAATTTGGTCTGAGACAGATATACCCCTTTGCCTTTACACTACCGATATATAAAATCAAAATACAAAATTGCTGTCACTTCCAGAACGTGGATTATTGTCGATGGATATCGTAGTTGAGCAACAAACTAGTAAAAAGTATAAAAATCCTATAGTGCACAACTATAATACATGCTACACCCCCAACGAAGGGTTGATGGTGAGTGTTTCAATACATAGTTCATTGTGTGTATTTTTAATTTGTTGCCGGCAGAGGTAAGAGATCAAACAATAATATATGGTAGACCAAAGGTTAGATAAAGGAATGGGTAAACAATCAAGAGTTAATACTGTAAAAATTGTATAATTACTTTTTATTTTTAATTTTTGTATGTTCACTATGTTAAAATAGATCAAAATAAGTTTAAAAAGTATGAGAAAATGAACTGCATAAATGTATGTATATTTACGTATTTGATTTATTTTTAACATACAAATGAGGTTCTAAAAAAATCTTTAAGTCCCTGAAATATTTAGCTAGAAATTTAAATGCACGTCAAGAGCGCATACAATAATTCGGAGGAAAGATGAAGTGACAGTAATTCAACGAAGTCGTATATTATTACGAGGAAAAAATTAAAATTATACAGTATGTTCCATCTGTCGTGGACCAACACGGGCCAACCAAGGGCTATTAAAATAATCTCATGTATTTACAACATTTTGAGTGTGTCCAAATACATGTATTTGTATTTGGACACACTCAAAATGTTGTAAATAAATTAACTGGTCAAATTATAAGCTAAAATAATAATAATGAAAATGATATTTTCTGGCGTTTCTCATGTATGTGATTATAATCCAGGATTCGGACCTCACATACTAATATAAGAGTTTCTGCTCTATAAAAAGCTTCTTTTCATCTCACCAATAGATGTCTCTAGTGAAGTTCTAGTGATTCAAGAACAAGGTTTCTAAATTGGTTCATATATATAGAACTTCCAAGAATTTGAGTAGTGTGATTGTTAATAATGGGTAGAATTGGTAAATGTTTCACATGTTTAAAGAGATTGCTTAAACCAGCCTATGACGGTCGTCAGCCCCAATAATTTCGTTATTTCAGCCAAATTAAATACGATAAGTGTCGTGCTAACCAAACGAGATATTTATTCATTTGAAAAAAATAACTTAACATACATATTTCACCCTTCAAAATACGACTGTATTTAATTTGGTCATAAAGAAATTAGCAGAAAAATTTTGGAAATCGCCCAAAACGATGTAAAGCCAAATCCGAAAATATCAGTGAATTACATAAAAGTTATTTCTTTAAAAAATGTTTTTTGCTGAAATTTTGTCGCAAATTTTATAAACTTTATCAAATAAAAACTCAAACGTTGTTTTTGACCAATTTTATTTTTGGTATTTTTTCCAGTCAGATTCGACAAGAACCTTGACGTCTTAAGGGATGGTACAGTACAATCCATCACTGAAGATGACAAGGTGTTCAGTACATATTTTCTTTAATATTCTTTTATCAATCATTATCATATTCATGTCATAATCTTCGTCTGTATAAAATCACCCTTGAGATAGTATTTTAGTAAAATGGCGCTATATAAATTATCCAAAACTATTATTATTATTTACTAATTGACGTTGAAATAGTTATTTTGATAGTTTTCGAGGTACTCTATTAGCCTGGTTTGTTGATCAACGACCGTTGGAATACCCTGTATTATAAATACCTACGCCCTGTATATACTTACGTATACAACAAAAAATTAAGAACGATATTTCAATGATATTCGGCTAATGATTGGGTTTTTTATAATACCATACATTTTGTCTTCCTCCCTGCCATCAAAAACTGAACACGACCCAAAAAATTAAGTGCAATTCTTATGTTGGTCAGGTGATTACACATATCCACCTTCAAAGAAATGCATCTTGCCTAGATTGGGTCGCGAGGAAGGGAGTGGCCACGTTGCACTTTATAAAAATGTAAACAATTCAAGTTTATGTAATAACAACAAAGCAGTGCACGTTTGGAGTTTTCGATAGAGTGCCATTGAATGCACGGATCAAATTTGAAAACTATGGACCAGTTGTGAAGCCATGGGACCGATGAAGATAAGAAGTAATGATATCTGAATTTCAAGCCGCCATGTCACGTTGAAAAGGGGACTTTACGTGTTCGGTAGACGGATAGAAGGAGGAAAAGATGAACATTTTAAGGAAATACAATATCCAAAATGTGTTTCAATGCGACATTGTGTCTCCAAACTATAAACTACAAACCTAATAATTATTTACGGAGTAATAACATCTTATCATTTGGATCCAAGGTAATGCTGATTTTGTAGTACTTATTTAAAAAAATATGTGTATTAGAACCTTTCAAATATTCTACAAACATGACTAAACGCTTATTATCTTAAAATGTAAAAAAAATATTTTATTTGACGAAAACGATTTGGTAACGAAGAAACAATCACTGGTCAAATAAAATAAATGTATGTGGAAAAAACTATATACATATAAAGTTGTTATTTTATTACATAAAATTTAGTTTCACCAAGAATTGGCAGTACAAAACTTAAATGTAATATAAATATAAATATATTTATATATATATATATATATATATATATATATATATATATATATATATATATATATATATATATATATATATATATATATGTATATATATATATATATATATATATATATATATATATATATATATATGTATATATATATATATATATATATATATATATATATATATATATATATACATATATATATATATATATATATATATATATATATATATATATATATATATATATATATATATATATATATATATGTGTATATAAGTATACAAATCATTCGTCAACAGGAATCTCGATTGATTACAATTATTTACGTTTTTGTTAATACTTTTTAAATATTTTTACCTTACCAGTTCATTGAAATTACGAAAGAAATAGATATTGTATTAGCATTTAAATAAATTATAATGAAATGACTGCTTTTCGCGTTGCAATTTGAGGCTAAAATATGATTCTCATATTAAGTGCATATTGATACATAATTCCAATGCAACATCCAGGTAATTTGCACAAATAAGTTCACACTTTGATTGCCAGATCACCTCTTGCTTTGGGTCGACTACATTGTACCCATAATAGGTTGTTCCAGGGTTAGATGCCTGTTACCACGTTGCCCTAGCAGGTAGAGGTTTTTTGTTCAACATCCCCCCCCCCGGACCCACCCCCTCTACACAGGATCAGGAGAGGGCGGATAATCGAGGTGCAGCGGGCACAAAAAACATATAGACCAAAAGCGAAAGCTCGCCCCAACAAAACAGACATCACGAGTAAAAAAGCCCAGACCTTTTATACGGATAAATACCTCACCATACATATAAAAGCGCCGTTTTTATAAAATGTCGCTACTGGACGAAGTATTTTCGTACGATGCAGAGCAAAACTATTCACAAGAAGAACGCAGGGACGCTGTCGGAGAGTGAAAAAAGAATGCGCAGAAGAAAAGGTCCTCGGATGACAAATGTATAGTTCAAGGCCCGGAAATGAAAATAGACGAAAATACAGCAACCCGGCGGTGTTTTGTCGGGAGACTTTTACCCGGCGCGTTTGAAATACACGAATTTTATGAGGAGTTTTGCGTTTTAGGGATGGTCCATACGAAAGCACTTGAAAGCTCCCATAACACTTCTCTATCCGTGCTTCTATCAAATATTGGATTTGTATAGATTGTATTTCGTTGCTGAAAAGCAGTAGGGCGCAACGTAAACTGAAACCAGACTTCGAGGATTAAAGGATTTTTGGAAATGAATAATCCTCACCCCCGAAGGAAGCAGCTATGTACGTATACAGTATACATTGTACTAAATTCTAATATATGTACCTATACAACTGTTATACTTATAAGTTATGGATAAATCAGAATTTATATGTATAATGGTACAAAAATAAACGAAAGTATTTTAATTTATATTTGAAGCACTAACTTTGTGATTTTCCATTGTAAAACTAAAATTTAACTTTATTTTAAAATCATCTAAAATTTATAGTGATTTTTAAACAAAGTTACATTTCAATTACAGAATGTATTTGAATTATTTTTTTCCTAGGTAACATAAATACAACGGTCATAATAATTTGGTATTCGGACAAATTTATTATTTGGAATTAGACAATTTTTCTTTTACATCGTATTGTCAATCATTATTATTATTTTGGATGTGAAACACGATACAACTAATGCACATTTATAAAACGCACACATTGACTACTTTTCTATCTTTTTGGAAAAAATAAAGATTTAACTTTGCATGTCTTTGACAATATTAAACATTAATTACTTTTAGCATTTAGTTTTCATATTTTTTTCGACTTCCAAGACCAGAAACTGTAGGTTTTAAAAAACAGCAAAAATATTGTTATTTTCTGAGGTATTTTGAAAAATTACTTTCAATTGAAAATCAGTGTTTTTATATGAAGAAAAACAATAAAATAATGCAATTACAAAATATAGAAGATATAAAAATTCTTAAGGAAAAAAATAATGCCCATTACATTTAAATCTTGAAAAAATATATAAAAAAGACTATTATACCATTCATTATATAAAACATCAAACCATGAGTGTAAGTCCCTCTCCAAGCACAAGAGCTCAGTCTCTTTTTTGGGGAGGCACAGCGAATCTAAAACTAAAAGTTTGCCAAATGTATAAATTTTTAATTAATGTTTTACTTAGTAAATACCACTATTAATTAATGTTTTACTTAGTAAATACCACAAAGTGACTGCCGAATTAATGAAATGTATAAATGTTTAGAAAATGTATTATGTTGTACTTAAAAATTTAACTATATTAAATAAATAAAAATAACATATTTTAATTTTTTTATTCTAAATAACACTTTGTTCTTTGCAGCAATTGATATTTCGGCTGACAGTGTTGTACAATGGATATTCTGAGCAGACTCGAAACATTGGCAGCGGTAACAATTTAGCACCGTTCCAAAGATTGTAGCCAAGACAAGAGGCGGGCTATTGGCGTACAGCTTCACAAATGGCAGTACCCAGTACCCCGCATGAGATACGGTTCCGACGCAACAAAGGACCAGGAAGATTTGTGATCTGGGCCCGAGAAAACTATTCAGCTTGTCCTTTTTTCATTAAAAATGTTGCCAAGACGGCCTAGAACGGGGTTTTGTATGCGCTCGCAACAAATTGTACCAAATTGTGCTAGCAACGCACAGAAAAATGCATTCAGCCAAAAATTTTAATTCACTGAACTAGTTAGAGCTTTGAGCGCTCTTCAATAACTGAGAAATTCGGTGAGCTTGTTTACATGTGTTTATTTTCAATAGATTTTTTATATTCTTTGAAAGAATTTACAAAATCGACTATAGGAAAAAAGGCAATAGAAAATAACAAATTGATTTATATTATTTTTTGACATCTCATCAAAGTTGAAGAAGAATATGGAAGTCTGGGCATTTACGGGGCTTACGACCGTCATAAGCTGGTTTAAGTGATCACTTTACACACGTGTAACATTCACCAATTCTACCCATTATTGACAACCACACTACTCAAATTCTTGGAAGTTCTATATATATGAACCAATTTAGAAACCTTGTTCATGAATCACTAGAACTTCACTAGAGACATCTATTGGTGAGATGTAAAGAAAATGCCCAGACTTCCATATTCTTCTTCATCTTTGATGAGATGTCAAAAAATAATATGAAAATAACTCCTGTAATTGGAGATAATCCAGATTTTGTGAACAAGTATTTGGACACACTCAAAATGTTATATTGATTTATTATTAGATTAAAACCAATATTTTTAGCTTTTCCACTTTTTTTTTATTTGACCAGCGACCGGGTTTCGTCGTTACCGACATCATCAGACTGGTGAGAGGCTATACAAATTGTTATGTTATAAATAAAAGAAGGCAGGAGTTGATAACAATTTTATCAAATCATATCAAATCATGGTTATCAACTCCTGCCTTCTTTTATATATAACATAACAATTTGTATAGCCTCTCACCAGTCTGATGATGTCGATAACGACGAAACCCGGTCTCTGGTCAAATAAAAAAAAGTGGAAAAGCTAAAAATATTTGTTTTAATCTAATAATAAATTAAAAATGCAATTCCATCACGAAGTGTCAGTGGATAATATAAATCTACTAATAACATATTGATTTTATATCTATACATATAATAAATTGTAACCTTACATGCTCAATACCTTTAAATTAATTGAATTGTATTATAAATATTATAAAGCTCATAGGAATATTAAAGGCACATATGGTATATGAGTTTAATATAGTTTTCAAATAAACAATAATAATGAAATACGGTAACTAAATAGCATAATACAACGCATGATTTATTTTATTGGTAATATAGTTACACACATTTCTTTGATATTATTATATTTTCTTTGACGGAAATCATCGATAAATATTTTTTATTGCATTAATTTGTATATTTTATATTTATTATGACCGTTTTCGTAAATTTGAAAAAATCTGCGCCCTTGGTAGTATTTTACGAAAATATATGTATATTTTCAAATTATCTAAATTATTGTCATTATTTTGTACACGCAGAAATGGAATACATACCACAAAATAAATAGTACGTACCTGCTATAAATTATGGACACTTTGATGTTTGGTGGTTAATTATGGGATATTTTTGTGCCAAATTATATAGAATCTTTGTTTAATCAATTCATGTGTTTTTATTACATGTTAAAATGTAATTATTACGTACATTTTGGCTAGAGAAAGTATGTTAATAATGAGCGCTGAGAACAGGATAAGCGGAGATCCGCAACAGCAGATATCAGGGAATCAAGAAGAAAAGGAGATTGTCTGTTTTAAATGTTTATGTTTTACGAAAAAGCCTAGTCGTGCCACACGAGACACGAGAATACGAACATTGAAATATGGGAAAGAATGATTTGCGCAATTATTAAATTAACAGATCCAATTTGGCAGACTGGATTTCCAGGGTCCGGTAGCGTGTGCGAGTGAATGAATCGGCTCACCGAGATGTACAATAATTGGCGAGTCGCGTGTTTTGGGCAGAATTTGGATATGATCATTATCGATCATGCAACGGTCATCGTCTCCCTCATCTCCCGGGTTATCGGGTGCTCTGGGCTACGGGGTCTCGGGGTGAGAAATCTCCTCCAAGATGGCGTGGGAAGCGCCAATTATTTACATACGGAGGGTCGACAACCCCGCATCTGTAGACTATACAATCGATTCGATATCGCGTTCACCTCTCTACTAATTGCGCAAAGATCGCCCGAACTTTCCATACAAAACGAACTCTCGAGAGGTATTGTCTTGCTTGCACGGGAAACTTCGTAATTATTTTTAGTTAATCGCGAATTTAATCTCGAATCTAATATTCATACACACTTAATATCATTTAATTGTTGATGTACATGCATTATTCATACGAGCAAATTGCGGCTCCGAACGTACGGCCCAAAATAGCTGACGGAAATTACTTATTAATTCGAGTAATAATTGGAAACAAAGTAACTAAATCAATCTTAATCAAACCCCCGGTGACCAATTATTTTGAATACATGCAGAAGCGTAATTTTTATTAGTTCAGTAATGTCCGTGCTTAATACGCCCAGATAGAAACCGTAGATAACAATCGAGCATACGAAAGTACGATAACTCAACGTACCTACAGTACAAATGATTTAATTATTTTGCCTACACATTCGAGCGTGCAATCGTAAAGTCGATACGCTCAGGTATTTATATTGATTGGATTCCTGCAATTTAATACTTATAATAATCGCCGCAATCAAAATCATCGTGTAAAGTAGCGTTAGTAGCAAATATAATAGAATGCGCCTTCGGTACGGCGGAGAGGACTGTAAAACGGACGATAAACGGCACGAATTTACATACGATTAGGCATTATTTCGTCGAATATGATCCGAACCACTCGTGGAAATAAGAAATGATTTCACTCGGGGAGATAATTCGGCCGTTGGGCCTGCAGCCTTTAATCTTCGGACGATTTGTGGGCAATCTTCCGGATGAATAGATTACGAGGAAAATGGTAAGCCTGGTCCTCTGTGTCCGGCGATCGGGAATAAGGATGGCCAGAGTCCTTAATGACAGGCTTCTCCGGCCGCGATGGGCGCGTAGACAAAGGAACCAATTTGCGCCGTAATCACTATTATGCCCGCGCCGGTGGTAGAGTGAGGCATCCAGAGCGCCGGGGAACGAATCGCACATGTTATAATTCCTAATCAATCCTTAACCAATCAAGGGAGCAGCTCCAAATTATGTCATTTTAAAATTTAATTTCATTAAATGATTCGGCAGTCACTTTGTGGTTAAATCTATCCATTTTTAATTTAAGTTTTACTTAGCGCATACCAATATTTTTTTCAAATCTACTGTGACACGTGTTTTGATGCATCATGCGGAATGCATCGAAACACTTGTCACAGTAGATTTTAAGAAATAGTGGTATTTATTGAGTAAAACTTAAATTCAAAAATTCAAAATTTAGCTACGACAGAATTTACATAACTGTAAAGTATGTGAGTAACATTTAAGGTAACAATAATTTTTACTGTCCACGTGATACTATGTTTTCATAAATGTAGATAAAATAGTTTTTCACATATTTTGCTTAATGTCAGTTTATTATTCTAATTGTTTTTTTCCTTCTCTAACTCCTGTCATATAATTTATTTATTATTATTGCAACGCATTTTGATTGTTAGAGCCGAAATCACTCGCAAACGAGTGGAAGCTTGTAAAAAATTAAAATAAAAGTATGTGAGAAAATCAATTTTATAAATGTTAGCATATGTACGTTTGTGGATTTTTTTCCAAAGATGTCAAGCGTTTCCCCCTTCAACAGAATATTATATAATAATAAAACCCTTATCCGCACCCCAATGGTGCATAGGGCACTGTGTCTTATAAACGCAGTGTTATCATGATCGTTTTACATATGAAGGAAAGGTGATCAGCCCTCCGCTTCAGGTACCAGTCCATGGTAATATTGAATAAATATTACAGTGAAAAAATTACTAAAATTTATTTTTACCCCCCTTGGGCATCGAACCCGGGACCTCTAGAACGGTAGCCGAGCGTGCTGACCATTACACTACGGAGGCGGACAGTATTACATACAAACAAAAAAGTTTTTGGAAAAAAACATTGAATTTAACAAAGCTTAAAATGAATGTTTATACATTATTTGAAAACATTGAGCATTGAAAACAAACCATTAAATTAAAATTCATATAAATTGGTTATTTCGTTTAAACATTTATTTCTTATTTTACTGTTTATTGTACATCTTTTCTTAAACTTGTTTTTCTACCTATTTTTCTGGTTTAAAATAAGATTCATACCATTGTTATTATATTCTATACCCACGCAAAGGTTATGCCCATATGGGATTTTTTGTTCATGTTTTGAATACGTATATTAATTAATGCATGTATTATGAAACGATGAGAAGTGAATTTGTTTAAAAAAAAGTAAATTACATAAGATATTTGTTTACTATACATACAAAAATAAGAAAAAGACCTACTATGGAGCTGATAATAATGATTTTTTAACGAATTTCATTGATAACGAATAAAATACCCTATTCATAAAAATAATCAGTTTTTGACCACATTTTAATTGATTCAACACTAACTATTATTATTACTACAACAGCATTATTATTTCAATAATCAAACCGAGAAAACAGCTTCATTAATTGATTCGACAGTAACTTTGTAGTACTATATATTCATTTTTAATTAAAGTTTTACTTGGTTTACCACTATTTCTTAAATTCCATTGTGACATGTGTTTCGATGCACGTGTCACAATAGATTTTAGAAGAAATAGTGGTATTTACCAAGTAAAACTTAAATTTAAAATAAGAAAACAGGTGACTGATTTTCATAATATATTCAATTATAATCGCAAAATGTAAATGTTTACCATATTTTTCCATCGATTTATTTTTCAAAGCATCTACTTAAACCTTAGTAATATTCAAGGTTAGCGAGGATTCAAGTTTGCCCATAATGCATCCATTACGAATGCAGATAATACCCAATATTCATTGAACGTTGCTCGCAATGATAGTACATATTGCAGAAAATAGACTATATACATATGCTATGTTTGCGGAATATTTACGCAGCGAGAGACGGAAGGATAGAACATATTTGCATACACGTTTCAGGCCATTATTAAATAATAAAAGTTTAAATTATGCAAGGCAGGGGTCGCGTGTGACACGGGATTCGGGACTCCGGCACACGAATCATCTCGCTGTACATATCAAAAATTTAACTCTTACTCCATCACATTATATTTTATTATACTCAAAACGTATGCCTACGAATATGCGGCAAAACGATGTATGATAGATGTTCGAATAGTGAAATAAGGAAGGAATGCAAAGCTGAGATAAGCATTATCGATAAAATTAAGATAGGTGTGTTGAGATGGTTTGGACATGTGGAACGAATGAGTGTTAATGTACTAATAAATAAATAATATACTAGTACAAAAACAATTATATTATAAGAGAATTTCACTGTTGAATGATTCGTGTTTTGTTATTCATGTAAAAAAATTAATGAAAATGTTTTTTTACAGATTGATGCCGATTCAATAAAGACATTACGTTGTTATAATAAATTTCGAGACAAAAAATTGAAAATGCTTATAGAAATGTGCATACCAAAGATTTTATTTTTTCATTTTTTTACCAATTCCTTTTCGGAAAGGTCGCATGTAAAAATATCTTTAATTTACAACAAAACAGAAGAAAATAGGGTCAAATTCAATTGACATGCAATATTATGAGTGTCTAAATTATTGTACACAAATCTGGATTTCTCCACTAAGAAGTTAGTCGCACTTATAAGTTCCAAATTATTGAGTAATGTGGTTGTCAATCGTGGGTAGAATGGTTAATGTTACACGTGTATAAAGTAAAATCACTTACTAAAACAAGCCTATGACAGATAATGAGCCCTGTAAATAAATACCCAGACTTCCATATTCTTCTTGATCTTTGTCAAAATGTCAATTAACATAGCTTGGTCTCGAGCCTAATTGATGTAAATGTATAATTCAGCATGAACGTAATACATATTATATTATTTTTCGTCAGGGAAACGGGAAACTAGAAACTACACCGCCGAGGGGAGGGGGTTAGTAAATAATTCATTGTTAGTTTCGTGAAACTTTCGACATGGAAGTACTAAGTAGTTTAAACTACATTATCATTACCTTTAATGGTACTCAGGTATACCTTAAAAGCTCGATAATATTGAAATGTCACAGTAACTATTGACTTTCAACTATTCCAGCATTATTCGTCATTTTCGTTCATTTTCGTCACATTCGTACATTTTCTGGGCATTCCGAAAACATGCTCTGAAAATTGTCGATTTTTGATATATCGCTCACTCCTTTCAACAACGTCATATATCAAAAAACTTGATTTTTCAGATCGTTTTTAAAGTTTAAAAATATAATAAAATGTATAAAAATAAATATCAAGCCACTTATTGAGCTTTTTACTGTACAGCAGATCTTTTTAAGTAAAACCTGAATGTTTTTTCTCAATTTGAAAAATATTTAGTATATTTAAAAAAATAATTTAATGCTACCTTTTTTTCGTAATGCAAAACCAACACTCTCTGCCCTGAAGCGAGTAAATATTAAGTTAAAAATAGCCCGCATTTGCTGGGATACAGTACATTTTCTGGGCATTCCGAAAACATGCACAACTGAAAATTGACGACTTTTGGTATATGACGTTGTTGAAAGGAGTGAGCGATATAATTTATTTGCATTTTGTCTCTAGGCATAGCCTGCGTAAGAATCTCATCAAAGGACAGTAAATAGAGAAAATGCATGTGTGATATATAATTTATCTGCATTTTGTCTCTTTAGGTAGGTATCTCATCAAAAGACAGTAAATAGAGGAAATGCACGTGTGACAAGTCCGGGATGTGATGTCCTGGCGGGCGAGATAAGGAGCGGGAGGTCGCGGGCGGTGCAGTGTGAGAAATGCATACAAAATTCAACCCCCCGAGGCGTAATATTCGGCGGCCGAGCAGCCCTTCGCGCGTGGATTGATCCGAGCTTAGGGTGCGCAGAGCACTATTGCGCACAACACACTCATTGATGACATTACCAATTAATCATCCCGCTTTATCGGATCGATTCCGTCCAATTGGGACTTTTTACCGACGTGCCTAGCGCTGTTACGCGCGAGATTTCCTACAACACTTTTAAAACAACGGAACACCGCAATAAACAACGAAACACTCGAATAATACTTAGAAATACGTGAAAACTTTTAAACAATTACAGAGCCAATTTGTACTTGTTTGTTTTAAGCTTGTAAAAGGCAATCGTTTCCAGGTAAATTATTATGGATCAAAGGGAAATAAAAACAGTTTGATTAGAATAAATACGATAGATTACGTATTTATATCGGATTAATGCCGAAGTTTATCATGTACTCGTATTAGTTCGATAAAGATTATCGAAAAGTTGAGAATACTTTAGTCAAAACGTAACAGGAAGTGACCAAATTTTCCGGGAATGTCGGAAAATGTGTACGATTCCTCGTCACAGCGGTCTGCCGCAGTTTAGGTGTTGATCGGATGCGATAAGGGGCTCGGATTACCGCTACGAGCGTGTCATCACATAAGTTTAGAAGATGTTTGCAAGGAGTTGAAGGAAACCAGCCTAGAGAAGGAAGGGGGGTAAGAATGATTTAAGAATGTGCGTGTTGGAGTTTCGATGTGAAATGATAGTATTGTTGCCTGCACGGTTACTTACCGACTTGTAGGACGCTGTCGACGAATCCCGATTCGAGCAGCTTAAGGCCCTTGCAGAAAGACAAGTTCTGCTGCTCGCCGGTGGAAGTCGAAGGCACCCTGGAGAGAGAAGAGTACATGCAAATGTCCCTCTCGTTCCTAGGGAATGACCAGTAGATGATTCTTCTCTGCACGGGCTCGGGGATGCGGTCGTACCGCTCCTCGATCCTCTGGAAAGGAATGTTCTCGGCCACTATCTTGGCCGTAATGTCCAGCAGCGTGTCGGGCGTCATCTTGGACAGCCCCGACTGCACTGTAGCACTGTTAATATGGCCGCACGATACTCTGTAGACGGGGAATATTGTGTAATCAGCACAGAGGTCCCCTCGGGGACAGCAGTACGCGGACATGGCGTGCGGCGCGCGCGGCGGCCCGCGGAAGACTAGCGCGGAGGGAGCGCGGCCCCGCGCGCGCCGCCCGCCCCCCGCCGCCCCCCGCGCGACGCAAGGGTCGGGAGGGCAATTAAGAACCTCCACCTAGCGGCACGCCTCGATGCGGTGGGGAAAGCAGGGACACAATAATAAATAAATAATTTGACTCATTTATTTTTTACAAAATGTTAGTAATATAAGTATATAACCACTCACCGAGATTTTTATGTGTTTATTCAAAATTTTTGTGTAGTTTTAAGTGTGTAAATAGTAATGAAGAGTAGTATTGTTTGAATGCTGTGGTATTGATTGTCCTGACGAAGAGACGAGTACGTTTCGAAACTGGTATGCATAAAAATCTCGGTGAGTGGTTATATGCTAATAAAACAAACATTTTTGTAAAAAAATAAACAAGTAAAAATGACTAACCACAAGGTAAATGAGCTAAATATTAATAATATTGACAATAAACAATTTAACTATTAAATCATTTTTTTATTAAATGTATGATATATGTAATAACCAGCGGGTAAGTATGAGTCGATGTATGAATGTGGAAAAGGTGAAGATTGTTTGCAAATACAGATTGATTTCTATCACCGAAATAATATAACTAGTTTCCGGTTAATTCAATATTTCATAATTGTTTTTTCTTCTCCTTTTGTTTGATTAATTTTTTTATTCTTATTTTAATATCATTAAAAATAAATTCAAGTGTAATAATTACTCTATCTAATAAATTATTTTTTTACAAGCAGTTATTATTTTTTTTAATACAATGCCAGTAGAACCCTATTTCTAAAATTATTTTTGCGTGTATTTTATAAATCAATGAATTCTAAATTTGATAATTCACATTGACCAAAAAAATAAGTAAATAATTATTTATGTGTGTCTTTTTTGTTTTAATTTGTCATTTCAAATATGTAGTTTAAATCCAGTAAATGTATAAAACTTGAACCAAACACTATCAAAATTGTAATAACTCTTCCACTTATAATTTTTTTTGGTTTTGTTAAAGACAGAATGATAAGTATGTAGATTAAAAATAATGATAAAAATGTTTTTTTAAATATTTAACGTTTAATAAATCTCTTATGTACCATATATTGTCTAAATGTCAGTTAATTCAAAAGCTCTTTTGTTATTTTTATGAATATATAAAAATAAATAAAGATTTTTGCTTAATCATGTCCCGATTACCCTGCATTCCTCCACAGCCGCCAGTGCAGTGGGGTAGGGGGGCACTAAACAGCTGATAGCCGTGCGAGCGAGACAGAAAGAGAGCCACTCGAAAGGCGTGTACAATCTTACAAGTATAGAATTTACTTATGTATTTAGGAACAAAATAATTGTTTTTGTTTAAATTGTGTTACAATAAGTGTCAACCATTTTATTTATGGATTTGGCGTTTGATTTGTGGAACTTCATTTCAATTTATATGTCAAATGTAAAAATCAAATACTAATTGTATTTGTTTTAAAAATAATTTTTCTGACAATATTTTCCCCTTTTTATGGCATTTTAAACGGATGTGAATATTAAATGGACTGATGGTCCTTATATAGCTATACAATTCTAGGAACTTAAGTAATATTTTTCATATGTGCAGTAATAATTTACGGGAGACAACAATAGTTAATAATTTTCCTACAATTGTAGTAATAATAATATTGGATAATTTGTACGGAGCCGTTTTCGTGAAAGATCACGAAAAATAATATAAATTAACAAAGCAAGCACCCTTATTCAAATATTACTGTAAATAATAATTTACAGTTATGTTAACATTTAAAACGACATAAGTAAATAATTATTTATCACATCAATATATATAATATGTACAATTTATCTGCATTTTGTCTCTTTAGGCATAGCCTGTGTAGGTATCTCATTAAAGGACAGTAAATAGAGGAAATGTGTGATATGTGCGGTATGTGAAGTCCTGGCGGAAAATTAAGGATTCTTTATATATGATGTTGTTATAACTAACTTACTAACTAACCATCACGCCGCTTCGCCGCAAGGGTAGGCAGAGAGAATCGAACCCCACACCACTCTGTCTTTGAAAACATTCTTCGCCTCCTGCACATTCATGCATCTCCTCATACATACCCGACGCTTATTACGACTCCTGACCCGGCCGCCTTCAAGTATTTGACATACCTTATTGTGCTAAGTTTTCCTCGGTCTTCCTCTGCTTCTTTTTTCAATTTAAACAATAGTAATAATTTAATATAATAGTTCAAATTTCCCTTGAATATGAAGCAAGTGGTTATTGAGAAATGAAAATTAGAACGAAATTATTATATTATAAAATTTCGGATACAATTTATGAAAATAGCGTTAGATTTACGTCAACTTCATTAATTATGGACATGTATTCATATTTTAAAAGTTTTTACTGACGGGACACTGTTTTTTATGCAAAACTCCTAAATTTAAAATTATTTAAAAAAAATACTATGTTTTTGTAATTTTCCTGTAGAAAACCAAATCTCGCCGGTACACTACTTTCGTCCACGCTTAGAGTTAAAATGGCATTAAAGCAGGAAAGACGATGATTGCGCTTCCAATGGCATGTGCGAGAGAAGATAGGCAATACGAATAGACTACGATGATTTGGGTAAGTGTGAGCGATACAGCTAGATATCCGTCGCCTTTTCTCTGTATCAATATTATTTTATGAACTTGGCCAGCTATAATGCTCACGCACACGTCAGTTTTCCGAGTCAGATACCCATATTTGTTTTCCGAATTCGGAATTCCAATACACGAGTCCAATGGAAAAATTCGTGATTACAGATTCTGAGACGTTCCATTTCATTCATACTGCATATTAAACATACTAAACCTATGTTTTTCGAGCGATTTTTCGGATAAAAGTGATGAATATAATGATTGGATGTTTTTTTAAATTTTTTTATTTATTTTATTTTATTTTTTATTCCAAACGATACCTATAAAAGAAGGCTTTAGGAGTATGGAATAAAAAAACGTTGATGAACACTAGAAATGCACCGAATATTTGGTAAGTATTCGTATCCGGCTTGAAACTCTGACTCGAGAGTCCGCTACACTAACCACGGGACCACAACCCGACTTTTAATATTGACTTGAAAACATAAATAATTATTCTAAAGAACGTATTATATTACTTGATTCGACATTCATTTTGTAGTAATAAGTATCCACTTATAATTTATGTTGTACTTACTAAATACCACTTTTCATCAAATCTTGTGTGCCATGTGTGTCGTTGAATTCTGCATCATCTTCATTGTATACTTATAAAAGCCTTATTTTTTAGGTTAGTATGTGGTGTTTGAAAATAATGCGTAATACATCGAAACACCCTCACACTCGATTTTAAGAAATAATGGTTACTTATTTAAAAAATCAAATTTATTATTAAAATGAACGTATTCTACACGATTCCCGCGAGTGTCACTCACTTACCTATTCATTTTTATTAATTTAATACTTTTTAAAATACATTATTGTATTTTTGATGAACGCTACACTAAGCAGAATCCATGATGAGACGTTCGTTCATTTACATTATAAAAAATATGTCCCTAAAAATTACATATGATACAACAAAATAAAGTAATTTTAAACACTTACTACTTAAATATTCACAGTTGATCACAGTGAGAAATTGACAACTACGTAGTTTATATCAGTAAAAGACTTATTGCAACAATAATAATCTGTTAGCTGTCTTTATATAGGTGGGGTGACCAACTTACAGCTCCCCTTGTGTCTTATAATTATTTCTATTTATTTCTTATTTTATATAAATTGACATTGTATAGTTTGGTGCTAGGCGTATGTGACCTCTCTGGCGGAATACAGTAATAATTATACATTGAAAGAAATACGCTAACAAAATAGTACACTAAACGGCCTCTAGTTTTAACTTTATCCAAATCAAATCAAGCAATTATGTGATCGTGAAAAAATAATCCGTTTATTTTTCAATCACTTCTCCGAAGCCAAATTAATTTACCGGTAACCGGTAGTGGTACATCACTGCTCTCGCGGAAAAATACTTAGTTCTTTATTTTACATGATTGATTAAGGGCTTAATCGCAATAGTAAAATTTAGTTGGGTTCCGGCAATGCAGAGCCGAACGTCAGGTTGCCCATTTTTTAAGAAAATATTTATATTGTTTTTTTTTTGGTTTTTTTGTTAGAATATACTCGTATATTGAAAATATGTGTTTTTATATTTTTTAACTCCTTATGTTTCCATAACTGTTCTTTTAAAAGCCCTATTTTTATTTGGAAGAAAAGCTTATTTTTTCAATGCAAAAACGGTGTTTTTAGAAAAAAAATTAATAACTTCAAATGTTATCTGGATTTAGATAAAATTTCCCTTAAATACCGAAATACGACGCAAAAAAATAAGTTTTTTTTAAATTGATGGGTCCGAGTGGAAACCAAGAGTTTCTATACCAGAACTGGGAATATGGCGGGAACTTTTAGAATTCTCAATTCAGAGATCGACGGAAAAGTGACGTGTGCTGTGAGCACTAACAGCTGATACTTGAGAGAGCAATTTATGGCAATATTGTCTCGCTACAGGACGGAGGCGAGACAATATGGCCGTTACTTTTAATTGGTTTATTTACATAATATCCACGCAATATTGTACACATGAATTTTCCTCGTATTAATTTTGGTATTTTTAATTGTTATTATTTTATTTACTGTAATGTCCATGCCCAAACTGATACAACGTATTTATAGATTTGGCGTTTAAGTCGTAGAATTCCATTTTAATGTATATATTCAATGTTAAGGGGATACAACACAAACACAAAATTTAATCACCAGCCGTCTTGTGTTTTTTGCACTCCCGACTTTTTTTTGAAGTACAATCTTAATATTGGATTATACAGTAAATATTTTATATATTTTTTAACTCATTTTCCTTCAATAGCTCTTTTCTTTTCAAAACCATAAAATTATTTCGATGAACAACTTATATTTCAATGCAAAAACGGTGTTTTAAAACACACTATCTGCGGGCGGATTTGCGCTCATAATAGAGATAAACATCTCTGAAAAGAAGTGATAACATCGATATGAGATCAAAAGATGCCGCAAAAGTCATGCGTAAAAATAACTTACACGCAATTTACGATGAGTCGAGTGAAAAGGTAAAATTACCCTTCCCGCCGAACACCGCCAGTCAAGTGAAACTGTAAAATTACCCTTCCCGCAGATAGTATATGAAAAAAATCTACTACAGAAAATTTTAGCTGGATTTTGAGAAAATTAAGTTGTAACATTACAAATGCTGGGCCTTAAAATCAAACTAAATAAATTTGCATTTATATATATATATATATATATATATATATATATATATATATATATATATATATATATATATATATATATATATATATATATATATATATATATATATTTTTTTTTTTTTATGTGTACACATTACATACAGATGGAGGCTGTGAAGCAGAAATCCGGAGAAGAATTGGAATGGCAAAATCAGCAATGTCTAGTCTGGCGAAGATATGGAAAAATCGGTCCATACTGAGGAAAACGAAAACCCGTCTAGTGAAATCTCTTGTATTCTCCATTGCGCTGTATGGAGTGGAAACATGGACACTGAGGAAAAAGGAAAGACATATGCTGGATGTGTTTGAAATGTGGTGCTGGAGGAGGATGCTGCGCATTCCTTGGACTGCAAGACGCACAAACGTCTCCATTCTCCGCGAACTGTCAGTGACAGAAAGACTCTCCACGACTTGCAGGAAAAGGATTCTGTCCTACTTTGGGCATATCGCCAGAAAGAACGAGAAGAGTCTTGAAAAACTGGTAACAGGTACAGTTGAAGGCAAGCGGGCAAGAGGACGGTCTCCAACAAGATGGACAGACCAAATAAAGGAATTAACCGGATCCTCGCTAAACGCTGCCATCAAGTTGGCCCAGGACCGGGAAGAATGGAGAGGACTTGTGCACCAAGTGCCTGACATTCCAGAAGACCACGACGCTCAGCATTGAGCAAGAAGATGAAGAAGAAAGAAGAAGAAAATAAATAAAAATAGTTTGTTGAGTTGAATAATATTTTTAATGTTTTACTTGGACTATTAAATTATTCCTATCCAATACCACGCCCATGACTGCATCGCATTTCGTAATAAATTTATTATACACAAAGTTCCTTGATAAAAATCTGCTTTATTACCCCAGAGAAATATACTGCACTGTAATTATAATAGGGTTCATAGACTGAAAGGAAAATATTTTTAAATATTTATAAAAGAAACGGTTACTATGTTTTAATATGTTTTCATAATTATATACAGGCTGGCGCAAAATTATTCGCCCTATCAGAAGATGTTTGAGTTTTTACGAGATACATATTTTTAAGAGAAATATTTGTGTTTTTATTATTTACACAAAACTTTCAATTTCACACTAATTCTGTGAGCCTAAGCGGTTCATTATTAGATCAAATACATTTTATATTGCGGTAGAGTGGGTTCGAACTGAGAAACTCTGACTGAAAACAAGGTTTTAATGATTAAAGAAAACACTTGTTTTTTACCACTTGAGTTTTATTATAGACTACATGTTTCAGAAGTTAAACTTCCATCATTCAGGTCTGTATAGTAACTAAAAATTTTTTTTTTTAGTTACTATACAGACCTGAATGATGGAAGTTTAACTTCTGAAACATGTAGTCTATAATAAAACTCAAGTGGTAAAAAACAAGTGTTTTCTTTAATCATTGTAACATGTCTTACCACAAAGTTAATGCTGAAACAATAAATGAAAACAAGGTTTTAATGAGATTATGAATATGACAATATATTAATGTAATAAATAAAGGGTGGGGCGTGGTCCTTTCCTTATTTAAAAAAATCATAACACAAAAGTGTTGTCAGTATGGGTTTAATTCTTTTTTCTATATACAAAGGCACATTTTAAATTTTATTTTATTTAGTTTTAAAAACGACATTTCGAAGGCTGCTACTGTTCTCGTCAATACGCTAAGAATTTTGACATTTCTGTCAAGTTTTTCCAGCATATCTGTACCTATGTCGGCATTAGAAGCAAGAATATTGTCCTTCAGCTAACCAAGAGTTTTTGAACGGTTGGAGTAAGTCAATTTTTTTTTTAAGAGAAGTATTTGTTATTTTATCATTTACTAAAATACTTCAATTTCATACTATTTCTGTGAGCCTAAGCGGCTCATTATTAGAAATAGGTATCAAATTGTGGTAGAGTGGGTTCGAACCGAGAAACTCTGACTTAAGAGTCCGCGACACTAACCACGGGACCACAACCCGATACAATTTTGTGAACTATACGGCTGCAGTGTATAAACAGATACAGGGTGGCGCAAAATGAATCACCCTATCGGAAGATGTAATAATTTTTGCAAATGGCTTCGTACGTCTATCATATTGTGACATTTCGCTCACTCCTTTCAAGAACGTCATAAATCAAAAATCGTAAATTTCCAGTTGTGCATGTTTTCGGAATGCCCAGAAAATGTACTACATCCCAGCAAAAGAGGCGTATTTTTAACTTAATATTTACCAGGTACAGGGCAAAAAATGTTGTTTTTGCATTTTGAAGAAAAGGTATTGTTTAATAATTTTTTTAAATAAACTAAATATTTTTCAAATGGAGAAAAAACCTTCAGGTTTTACCTTAAAAGATCAGTTGCACAGTAAAAAGTTCAATAAGTGGCTTGATATTTATTTTTAATACATTGTGTTATATTTTTGAACTTTAAAAACGTTCTCCTGAAAAATCAAGTTTTTTGATTTATGACATTCTTGAAAGGAGTGAGCGATTTGTTAACTAGACATCTGCAGTATACAAACATATTCAAAGTGGTGCAAAATTAATCGTACAATTTTGTTTTTGAATAACGCTTTTACAAAATGAAAATAAAAACATTTTGAGTGATGAAAACCATTATTTGGACCTTGACAATTTTTTTGTTAAGTGGCTGCCGCCATTATTGATGCATTTGTGTCCGTTTTATCAGTTTGATTGTATACTGCAGCTGTCTTATTCACAAATGCCAAATATGATTGACGTACGACGCCATTTGCAAATTTTATTATATCTTCCCACAGGGTAATTAATTTTGCGCCACCCTGTATAAACCAATTAGATATGGATATAAAAGCATTTTTACTGAGATTTCGCGTAAATTTATATCGTTAGTTTCCGAGTAGATTATGGACATATCGTAGTCGTACAGGAGAAAGTGACTAACTACCAAAACGTAAAATGTTCAGGAGGGCCATTTAAGTCTCTTTTGCTTGGCAAGAAAATAAACACCAATGCAGTTAGCCGTAGTTTATCGGCACCGCACGATGAACGAAGAAAAAGAAGCTGTCGAGATAGAAGCCGAAAATATCAAATATGATTTTACAGATGCAGAACCTCACGTAAACCCTGTCATACGACAGAATTTAAACGCTTTTTCGTTGATCTGCGTATGGCCTTTCCAGTCGGTAGAGTTTCTGGCAAATAAAAAGAAGAGATCTTTACATTTCTGGTGTGGTGTAGTTCACACCGCTCTATTCATCATTTACGTGGGGACAGAATGGACGGAACTGTTCTTCGTGATAGACAATATGGACGAATTGATGAGTAACATGTCGTACACCTTGCTCTACACGGTGAACGTTTGCAAGTTCCTTTCCATGTACGTAGAGCGCAAGAAGATCAAGGAACTTTTATCAGGAATGTCGCAACTGGAAAGAAACATCTCGAATAATAAAAACAAAGAAGTGCGAGAAATTTATGAAGCTTACGTAAAAAGGGCGAGGCAGGTTTCCTATGCTTATTGGTTCCTAGCGGGTTCCACCGTCTCCTTGCTTTGGATTGTCATACTGGTCGAGTATCGGTTTTCCAGCGTTTACCACAGGATCGAAGAAGATGGTACGGAATTCTGGTCTTACGAGCGTCCGATGATCATGAGTTCCTGGTTCCCCTTCGACAAGTTCAACGGAACAAGAAACTACGCCGCGGCGTATTTGATCCAATTCTGGGCAACTGGCGTAGGGACCCATAACATAGCCGTGTGGGACGCCCTAATCGTGTCTATGCTGATCCAAACTATAGGCCAGTTGCAGGTGCTAGGCTGGTTCGTCGAACATTCGACCGAAGTCGTCCTTTCCGACTACCCCGATTTGGTGGCCGCCAACAAGCTAAGACAAGTACCGCTTACCGGTGATGCGTTGCTAGATGAAATGAAAAACAGGCGCCTGGTAGAGTGCGTTACTCATCATAAATACATCATAAGGTTTGCAAATTTTATCGCTTTTGAAATAGGGTAAACCACCCATTTATTGACACCTTAAGGAGTTCCCATACTTTGTTACTGAATAAGATTATAAAAGATGATTACTTTTAACTATATCATTACTAAAATAAATTGCTTATATTGTTTATTTCTACAAAATGGATAGTTTATAAAAAAAAGACATATTTATATCCATATCAATAAACTTTCCAAAAAATGTTAAACTGTCATATGTCCTATTATTGACACTGTTTTCCGTAATATTGACACGGTGTTAACCATATATTGACATCTACGCACATATGTAACTAGTATTTTATGTGTTTTTATATAAATCTTCCCTTCGGCGTATCTCTCTAAGGGGCGATCTTCAGTGGCCAGCGCGATCACCTGATTTAGATCCCTGTGACTATTTTCTGCGCGGCTACCTTAACCTACGTTTGTGTCGGATTGTGGTCCCGTGGTTAGTGTCGCGGACTCTTGAGTCAAAGTTTCTCGGTTCGAACCCACTCTACGACAATTTGATACCTATTTCTAATCATAAGCCACTTAGTCTCACAGAAATAGTATGAAACTGAAGTATTTTTGTAAATGATAAACTAGCAAATACTTCACTTTAAAAAAAACATTGAATTACACCAATCGTCCAAAAACTCTTGGTTAGCTGAAGGACAATATTCTTGCTTCTAATGTCGACATAGGCACAGATATGATGGAAAAAACTTGACAGAAATGTCAAAATTGTTAGCGCTTAGACGAAAACAGTAGCAGCCTTTGAAATGTCGTTTTAAAAACTAAATAAATAAAATTTTAAATGTGCCTGACTACACATTTTGTGTTATGATTTTTTTAATAAGGAAGTGACCGCGCCCACCCTTTATTTATCATAATATAAATTTATTGTTATATTCATAATCTCATTAAAACCTTGTTTTTAGTTATTGCAAGAAATTAAATAGTATAACCAGCCCAATAATGCTCCTGTATTCGGGAATTTGTTCCATAATGTTTTGCGCAATTGTGTTTCACGGAATTAAGGTACGCATTAAATAGGCTATGTTGTTACATTTCGATATGTGTCGCCTACTTTCAAAATCCGCCAGATCCGTGTAAGTCGATTTTACAAAAAAATGCAAAATTCTCCGGGTAACATTTACGTTTCAAAGATTTGTCTTATTATGAAATAGAGAATTTTTCCATTTTTCTGATTTTTTTTTCAGTATTAAAAAATCAACACGGACACAAACCGATAATGACGTCATCTTTATTTTTGACCTACTCCCGCTCTCTGATTGGCCGATATGGGTCAGAAGGCAAGTGATGAATATAACGGAATTCGATATACAACGCAGTTTAAAAATATTTTTAGCAGGGTTTTCAAGTACAGGGAACATGTATCTATCGTTCCTTGAATAATCGTTTTCCCGGACGTGTCGTTTATTTCTTCTACCCCGAATTCATTTCATACAAAAATAGATCGCATCGATCGTTTCTATCCACCATTTTACAGCATTCATCGTTTGAATTACGCTACATATTTGATATAATTTGTCTGTTTTTTTACTTTTTTTTAATTTTCTGAATTTTGTTACATTCGACGACAATATTTCAACATGTGGGGTACAGATTATCGAAAGCTTGTGTGATGGATACAGCAGAAGAGGTCTGAAGATCTTTGGGTTCTGTTCAACATTGTATTTTTTTTTAATAAATACATTTATTAACATCTAAAACTTGTGTTCTTGAAATTTCCACCTACTAATGGTTATGCAAAGTGGGAGGACGGTATCTTAACTCGATCGTATTTCCTTTTGTAATGACTTCTTTATCCCGCATTCATTGTTTTCCCGCATTCATAGTTTATTTCAATAGGTCCCTTTAAAAACGATAGATAGAGGTTCCAATGCATATAAACATTTTAAACAATAAAACCCACAATTGGCATTCCGATACAGTATTTATTTTAAAATCTTATAAAATTGGATCTGGCGGATTTTGAAAGTAGGCGACACATATATGGAATGTTAAACATGTTTTCTAAACACTAATGTTTATCCTTTTTAATTCTAGCATGGCCTAAGTTATCACATGGCCTTCATGATGGAATATTTATTTGCCCTGGTGTGCGAATTGTTCTTGTTTTTCTGGCACGCTAATGAAGTAATTCTAGAGGTATGTCTTCCTTATTTATTGTTCCACATTTTATAAACTTTATAAAATTAAACATCTTTTTTTAACCGCTTTTTTATAATAAGTATACTTTAACCTATCGGTTTCAACAAGAACCTTGTCATCATCAGGGTTTATTAAATTCTGGGTTTATAAATAAATGTTTTTAATGTTTTAGAATTTAATAAACCCTGATGATTACAAGGTTCTTGTCGAAACCGGTAGGTTTAAGTGTACTTATAATAAAAAAGTGGTTAAAACAAAGTTGTTTAATTTTATAAAATTCCTTCTCTGTCCAAGCGGCCAGACTATGGAATAAAATACCTCTCCTTGTCAAAAATGCACCTTCCCTAATAACTTTTAAGAAACGTCTGAGACATTACTATTTATCATTAGAGTTCCAACTGTTTATCAAACCTCCTCCCTCCTCGAAAAATCATCATTTGTTTTTAACATTTAAATATAAATCAACTGTTCAAGTATGTTCAACAACGTCGCTTCTCCGCAGGGGTAGGCAGAGAGAATAGAACGCAACACTACTCTGTCTTTGCAAACATTCTTCGCCTCTTTCACCTCATACACACTCGCCGATTATTTCGACTCCTTACCTGACCGCTTTCAAGTACTTTACATGCCAAGTGTGATTTGATTTCATGTTTTTGTTGTTGTAGAAAGATCACCTGTTGTTAGCAACATACAATAGTAAATGGTACAAGCAAACCAATATTTTCAAAAAGAATTTGTGGATATTGAGAGAAGGGATGAAAATACCAATCCAGTATATGGTTGGAGTATTTTATCCCATGTCTCTACCGACATACTTAGGGGTAAGTTTATTTTATTATATTTAATTTTTGAATTTTTTAATAATAATTATATATTTTTTCTCAATTTCATACAATTTAAATACATTTCTAATTATATTATTTTTTGACGTCTCATCAAAAATGAAGAAGAATATGGAAGTCTGGGCATTTTTACGGGGCCGACAACCGTCATAGGCTGGTTTAAGTGATCACTTTACACGTCATAGGCTGGTTTAAGTGATGACTATGACGGTCGCCAGCTCCGTAAATGCCCAGACTTCCATATTCTTCTTCATCTTTGATGAGATGTCAAAAAATAATATGAAAATAACTCTTGTAATTGGAGATAATCCAGATTTTGTGAACAAGTATTTGAACACACTCAAAATGTTGCACATTTCTACTTAATACAATCTTATAATTGCGCTGAGCGTTCTTCATAAAAGAGACTGAGCTCTTGTGCTTGGAGACGGACTTTTACCTTCTTTTTTATAAGTATATTAAAATCATGTTATATCCCGATACCGCACTTATGTGCAAAGGCAAATAGCTGCAAGTAAAAAACAGTAGTTTTGAGATAAATGAGTTTAAAGTTATCTTAAAATGATGCTTTTTGCCAACACTTGTATCAAAATTAATACAATTTTGCGGCTATTTGGATAATGCATATTTCGGTAAAGGGAAGAGATAGAGCAAAAAATAGAAGCCAGTTACAAGGCATGCTTTGCCCTTCTTTTTGAACCTAATTCTAGAATTGCGGTCATAATTTCTAAAATGATACAGCTAAACGCATTTAAATAGGAAATTTTGTATTAATTGTTATTATTATTTTCTATTATTTTTTGTTTGTAAATGAAAATGATACTTGATTTGGCAGAAACATTCTTTTACCGGATGACTGCCAAATAAATAATTTGAAGAAAAAAAATGCTTTCAGCCGTGTTACGACAAACACACGCTACTTGAGTTACGGCTAGTTGCCTTTACATATTACCGCACCTAAGGAAGTTAACTTCAAAAATGAACTAGCAGATGGGTCTTGTCGGGTCCTCAGTTATTGTAAAAGTATCAGCGTTACGCGTTGATGTATCTGACAATACATAGAATTTTCAAACTAGCAATTGTGTTTTTTTACTTTATTTTTTAATAAGTCAGTGATATTGTTATTTTTAATTTCAGATAATGAAGGCGACGTACAGTTATTTTGCTTTGCTGCGTAGTGTACAAGAAAAGGCTGTGGAATAAATTCGAGCAATCTGATGTGATAAGTAGCTTTTTGCACCTTAGATCTGTTGATATCAAATTTCGCATAATAATTTTAAAGACACCCTTTTACATTTTTTTTTGCATTTGTGAAATTTTTAACTTGTATAAAAGTTTTTAATTAATGTTTTACTTAGTAAATACCACTATTTCTTAAAATGTACTGTGACACGTGTTTCGATGCATTCCGCATCATTATCAAACACCGTATGTGTTTGATAATGAAGCGGAATGCATCGAAACACGTGTCACAGTAGATTTTAAGAAATAATGGTATTTACTAAGTAAAACATTAATTAAAAATGGATAGATTTTAGCACAAAGTGACTGCCGACTCAATTAATGAAATTTGTATAAAAGTGTTAAAAATGTCCGAAATAAAAGTTGATAATAAGTTTTTTTTTCCGATGCAACATTGAATTGATATCTTAATTTTCACGATTTATTTTGTTGTAGAGTAAGTTTGCAAAGCTGTTATATGTATTAAGAATATACATACTTTTTAAAAAAGTATCAGTATTTTATTCATACCATTGCTGTAGATATCTTTAAAAAGTAGTATAAAGGTACATAAAAGAAGTAGACATCCCTGTCATAAATTCAAAATCGTCATGTACAAATTCACAAAACCATTTGCAAATCCGAGACTGTTCTGATAGGTCAACCTCCCCGCTCCGGACCTATTCCCAAACCTAAAGTCCTGGCGAGGAATACCAAGTGGACTCCAGTCTTGAATATATATATTTATATATATGGTATATATATATATATATATATATATATATATATATATATATATATATATATATATATATATATATATATATATATATATATATATATATATATATATGTTTATCCATTGTCCATCTCAGTAGTGTAATGGTCATCACGCTCGGCTACCGTTCTGAAGGTCCCGGGTTCGATTCCCAGGGGGGGGTAAAATAAATATTAGTGATTTTTTCACTGTACTATTTATTAAATATTGCCCTGGACTGGTACCTGAAGCGGTGGGCTGATCATCTTTCCTTCATGTGTAAACGACTTTCCTTCGTTTGTATTACGTAGTGCCCTATGCACCATTGGGGCGCGGATAAGGGTTTTATTAATTTATTATTATATATTTACATATATATATATATATATATATATATATATATATATATATATATATATATATATATATATATATATATATATATATATATATATATATATATATATATATATATATATATATATATATATATATATATATATATATATATATATATATATATATATATATATATATATATATATATATATATATATATATATATATATATATATATATATATATATATATATATATATATATATATATATATATATATATACATATATACACAAGTATTCTAGATACAACATAATAACATGAGATATACATAATTATAGTTTATGGGTCCCAATTACAGTGGACCATACGTAATGTATACGTAGGCATGCATACAAACATACTCAATATACAAACTTTTTGAATTAAAATAGGTATAGCTGCTAGGGCCGATTGATAAGCTGGGTTAAAAAAAGTTCGTAAAGTTCTACCTCAAGGGCGCTAATTGCGATAACATGAAGTATAAAGTGATCACTTAAGCCAGCCAGATGTCAGGTCGAAAAATATGGAATGCGCAAACTTTCATCTTTTCTCGTATAAAAATGATAAATGTTTCATCTCAAGTTATCGTCACATTTTTTTTACATCTATTTTAATAAAAATATATTACTTGACTGTTTTTATTTCTTTGGTAGAATAAGCAATTTTAAACAATTTTTGTATTTTAAACCAAGAAATACTTATTTTCTTGTTTTATTAATTTTATACTTTTTTTTTATAGAAACAGAGTTGACTGAACTAACGAAAATTTTTTTTTAACAATATATATTTTTTGGTCAATTACTTATATGCATAATTCTTATCAATCGACCCATGTATGTAAATATTGTACTAACTCAATAATTATTCCTAGCGAAGACACGCTAAGGTACAAATATGAGGGTTGAGGTTTGTGTCAAAAATTACTAGTCAGTTGTTTTAAAAAGACGTTTTTGGTTATAAGAATAAGAGGTTTAAATTGCCTTATTTATCTCTTCTAGTACTTGTAATACCTATTTCTGCTGGTCTAAAACATTAATAAAGAAATTCGCTGTTTAATAACGTCATTTTGTTATCATTTTTCTCGAATAAATGAAAGTTATTATTGTTTTCATGTAATTTTTGCATTATTAATTTTTAAAAGTTTAAATTTGTCAATAAGATATTTTCAAATAATTTATTCATAGTTTCTGTTCTTTATTTTATTCACCAAGTTTAGAAAAGTTTTTATTTTTATTTTATTTTTTATGAATTTGTACATATTTGTTATTAAAAATTAACGAAAATAGCTTGAAATAAATATAAAGTAACATGTCGCTCGCTCCTTTTAACAACGTCATATATAAAAAAAATCATCAATTTTCAGTTGTGCATGTTTTCGGAATGCCCAAAAATGTACTATATTCCAGCAAAGTGGCATATTTTTAACTAAATATTTACCCGCTACAGGGCAGAAAGTGTTGTTTTTGCATTTTGAAGAAAAGGTATTGTTTAATTATTTTCTTTAAATATACTTACTTAATATTTTTCAAATGGAGAAAAAACATTCAGGTTTTACATAAAAAGATCTGTTGCACAGTAAAAAGTTCAATAAGCGACTTGATATTTATTTTTAATGCATTTTATTATATTTTCAAACTTTAAAAACGATCTCCTGAAAAATCAAGTTTTTATTTTATTTATGACGTTGTTGAAAGGAGTGAGCGATATGACAAAATAACTTTAAAGACTGTTCTCGGAAAACACTAGAACTTCCTATATTGATTTGGGAAATAACAGTGGGAAATTAAAATGAGTGAATCAAAAATAGATATGAAAAGTCCTACAATTAAAAGAAAGAGAGTTGAAACTGGCGATAGTAACAGAACACAAGATTATCTTCTAAGAAAAAGCTTGAATGCTCTGGCGTTCCTTTGCATATGGCCCTACCAGACGAAAGATTTTTTGCGCAATGAGGTAAAAAGATCTGTTCATTTCTACTGCGGAGTGACCATCACAGCGTTATTCACCATCTTCGTAATAACGCAATGGATTGACCTCTTCTACGTGTGGGGAGATTTGGAAGTCATGATGACCAACATGTCCGTGACCTTCCTTTACACCGTTAACGTTTTCAAGTTCTTTTCCTTGTTCTTAAAGCGGCAGAAATTCAAAGACCTTTTATTGGGAATATCGCGAGTAGAAAAGAACATCATGAAGAGTAAAGATGTGAAACTGAAGCAGATCTTACAGCAGTACGCAAACAACGCACGGATGAAAACCAATATGTTTTGGTTTATAGCGTTTTCAACGCTCGGTATCTTCATCTTATTTCCTTTGATCAAATATCAATATTCCAGCGTTTACCATAGAATAGGAAAGAACGGAACGGAATATTGGTCTTATGTGAGACCGATGATCTTCAGTTCCTGGTTTCCCTTTGATAAATACAACGGATATAATTTCGTATTTGCGTATACTATACAAATCATAGGGGGTACCCTGGGCACGAGCATTACGGCGATTTGGGATATGTTCATAATATCGTTGATGATTCATACTATGGGGCAGATACAGGTGCTGCAGTGGTCAGTTGAAAACATGACCAATGTCGAGATTTCTGACTATCCCGATCTAGTGTCCAAGAATAAAAGACGATTAGTTCCACTTCCCGATGAAGTGCTGTTGGAGGAAATGAAGAACAGGCGCCTGGTTGAATGTGTAAATCATCATAGATTCATCGTTAGGTGAGAAATTAGAAAAAAGATGATATGAAATGTGACTCTCATTAAACTTTTAACACCAACATTTTTTTTGCTTGTCCAGTTTCTCGAAGGAACTAAATGGCATAATAAGTACAATAATGATGCTCTACTTCGTGATTTGTTCTCTTATGTTTTGCGCTATTGGATTCTTAGGAACGCTGGTAAGTAGAAATACTGTAACATTATCATTTTGTTCTTTTTTTTACGAGTTTCATTTATTTGTTAAAAACATATACGTACAAATGTATAATACACATACATTTATAAATTCGTTATCATATCTTTTTAAAATTAAAAATGCCTGGAACTACATATGTATCTTGGTACTCTTTGTAATGGGTGAAGCGGGTATCATAGTTGTGTACTAGAGGATTTTTATACTTATTACTAGTTTGTTGCTTAACTATAATGCCCATCCACGGTATTCCACGCACTGAAGTGACTTAATATGGCCATATACCAATTTTGTACCATCCCTTTGATTCTAATTTGACTATGATTGACTATGAGTAGAACCAGGTACATACATTTTTTAGAATGGAATATTGCAGATTTTGTACTTTTTGGTTATATGACTTTATTCCATGTCATAAGATGGATTCTACCAACGAAAAGTAGGTTAATCGTATAAATAATATCCTTGACTAATAAAGGGTAGTCCCCGTCCAAAAAGCAAGAGAAAATATCAATTTTAAAATACAAGTACGGATGAATTTTCAAGATTTTATGCATATTATTGACATCGGCATCTTAGAGTCTGTTATCTTGAGACAGGCTAACAGAGTTTAGAGAAATTATCAAAGGAAGACAGGCAACCCTTCGATCAGAAAGCACATCAGTTATCAGCAGAGTATCGGAGCCTAAACGTTTTCGTAATACAAATTTCGGTGATAGGGCCTTCTACTTCGTAGATCGCGCAACGTGGAGCAACTTACCTCCGAATCTGAGATCTATTCAGAATTCTGCTGAGTTTCGATATAAATCTAGATCCACCTTTTCCGGATCTCTTATTCATAGTAACAAGTTTGGTTTTCAATCTTCTCTTTCAGTTTAACCCGTAGATATTGATTGTATTGCGTAACTATTTATACTTAAATATCAAATTGTAAAAATGTAAAATGTAAATTGCACCCTTTGGGGTGATTTTTCACGAAAACGGCGCTATATAAATATGCCATTGTTATATTAAATCCACATACACATGACAGGAAAGCCAATTATAATGTACACACCTTCAAATATAATATATACAGTAGAACCTCTTATAACGAGCATAATTCGTTCCAGAATCTTACTCGTAAGCGAACATTTTTTATTTTTACTGGTGCGGGAGTCCCGGCTCGCAAGTGAATGTCATGAAAAAAGTTGCCCTCCTCTGTAACGAGTTACAGAGGAAGGTTTTATCCGCCTCCGTAGTGTAATGGTCAGCACGCTCGGCTACCGTTCTGGAGACTTGAAAAGACTTGGCACGATCAGATTAATCATAACCTAAAATCTAATGGTGTATAAAAGTCTGCGTAATCGGAGGGCACGTATGACTAGATGAATGGATGCGAGGAGTGTATGTGAGGACAGAAAAGTGTGGCGTTCCATCTTTTCTGCCTACCCCTGCGGGGAAACGGCTTGATGGTAGTAGTGGTAGTAGTAGTATATTTATGTGTATAAGGCAAAATGGATATAAACATTTCAGTGACACACTAACTTCTGGTCTTTAAATGTACATAACATACCATTTACTGATAAATATTACACAGTATACAAACATTATTTGGTTAGATCAACACATTTACGCTAATATTCCTTTTTGATGTTTGTTTTAGAAAGGCCTTAGCTTTGAAATGGTATTCATGATGGAATATTTATGTGCTGTAATGGTTGAATTATTTATGTACTATTGGCATGGAAATGAAGTCATAATTAAGGTAACTTTGATACATATAATAATTACTGTTTATTCTGACCTGAATTAAGGTAATCCGATACATAGTAATCTACATATCACTCACTCCTTTCAACAACGTGATACATAAAAAAAATCGGCAATTTTCAGTTGTGCATGTTTTCGGAATGCCCAGGAAATGTACTATATCCCAGCAAAAGCTGCATATTTTCAACATAATATTTACCCGCTACAGGGCAGAAAGTGTTGTTTTTGCATTTTGAAGAAAAGGTATTGTTTAACTATTTTTTTAAACATACTAAAAAAAATTTAAATGGAGAAAAAACCTTCAGGTTTTACCTAAAAAGATCTGTTGCACAGTAACAAGTTCAATAAGTGGCTCGATATTAATTTTTAATACATTTTATTATATTTTTAAACCTTAAAAACGATGTCCTGAAAAATCAAGTGTTTTGATATATGACGTTGTTGAAAGGAGTGAGCGATATGTGTATTTGTTTAATAAAAATAAAAAGAAGATATTTTTTATTTATTCTATCCGACGCTGGATTTTAACCCTAAGGACGATATATATAAGACGACAGTGAAGGTAATACTTCATATTCGAAAAATAATACAGTATACAATACAGGATGCTCAAAAATGAACAGAATGGTGAAAAAGTGTAAAAAGCGAAATATATATCTATATGTATATATATATATATATATATATATATATATATATATATATATATATATATATATATATATATATATATATATATATATAAATTATCCACAAAACCTTTATTTGGAAGCTTGTCTGCAGGCAGAATAGCAAGGGAAGGTGGATGCGAAAAATACATCACAAAAAATCAGACCCATTAAAATGAATTAATTTATTTTGCAATTGATGGGAATTGAACCAGCTTCGCCAATTATGCAGTTGAGAATTTGTAAATATATGTACATTGCGTTGAATTTAAAGGATTGTTTTAATAAAACGTAATTATTAAATTACTTTTAATAGAGTAAAATTATTAAACGTAATTGTTTGAATGTGAGGTATTCCTTATTCAACTGGCTGTAAATTGTAAAGCAAATCAATTAAATTTCCAGAAAGAACTGCTACTGTCAGCGACGTACAACTGTGGATGGTATAACCAAAGCAGTCGTTTTAAGAAGAGCTTGTGGATAGTGAGAGAAGGGATGAAAATCCCTATCCAGTACACTGTAGGGATATTCTATCCTATGTCTTTGCCGACATTATTAGGGGTAAGAATATATTTACTGCTGTACGTATACATATGTATGAATATATGTTAGTATATGTATATACAACCATACATACGTACCACGCTTTTATTTTACATCAGCTTTTTCGGTCACACGTTGCTGTGACTCAGTCAGGTTAAATTGAAAATAAATAATATTGTAAGTAAGCACACATTTCTTTTATATTTCATTTCACAATGCTAATAAAAAAATAAAAATCAGGAATTTAAATACGTTTCAAAATATTATTTTTTGACATCTCTTCAAAGATGAAGAATAATATGGAAGTCTAGGCATTTACGGGGTTGACGACCGTCATAGGCTGGTTTAAGTGATCACTTTACACACGTGTAACATTCACCAATTCTACCCATTATTGACAACCATACTACTCAACTTCTTGGAAGTTCTATATACATGTAGGTACATGAACCAATTTTGAAACATTGTTCTTGAATCACTAGAACTTCACTAGAGACATCTATTGGTGAGATGAAAAGAAGCTTTTTATTGAGCAGAAACTCTTTTATTAGTATTACTTCCATATTCTTCTTAATCTTTGATGAGATGTCAAAAAATAATATGAAAAAACTCCTATAATTGGAGATAATCCAGATTTGTGAACAAGTATTTGGGCACACTCAAAATGTTGTAAACATTTCAAAATGTTTATTTTGCATTCATTATATCTCATACAATCTACAAATTATAATCTCGTACATCAATTGTTTTTAACGTTGTATGCCCCCATTTTTTTATTCAGGGTAGGCACTGCTTTTCCGCCTATATAGAATGCACGCCTCTGATATATATGTATATGCGTGTCTGTGTGTGTGTGTAAGAGTTTTCAAGTATTGTTTGGTGTTATTATAAAGTATTAGTTTAAGTAATAAGTTTTTTTCTTTTCTTTCCAGATACTTCGAGCGTCTTATAGTTATTTTGCATTACTACGCAAAGTACAAGGAAGTGAAACAAGATTATTTTTAAATAATCGTCGACATTCTCATCAAGTATTATCGGGTATGGTTCCTTGAGGGGCTCATACAAATTAACATTGTCCTAGTACATAAGCTAGTACGAGTGCGGGATGCAACATTGAGTGCCATAGTCATTTCTGCTTTTCTCCATTTCCTATTTACGATACTTCCTGTATTTCCCTTCCGATATCTTTTTTTTAATGTTACATGTATCGTAACAAAAACATATACTACACGCCTTGCCTTTATGTAATTATCGAGCAAGTCGACACCATGTCAATCGCGTTAAAAGTGAGCTTACAAATGAAATATTGATTTTTGGTCTTTTTAAATTCATTTACATAACACCACTATTTCACGAACTGCACTGGTTTCGCTTTCCCGAAAGTATGTATAAACTTCTCACTGATAAAAAAAGAAACAACTCCTACCCACTATTCATCCTTCAACGTTCCAAGGACACAACTCTAACATATAGACTCAGCTTCACATACGGTGTTTAAAAATGTGTATTTTAAGAAATAGTGGTATTTACCTAGGAAAACTTTAATTAAAAATATGTATACATTAACTGTCTGCTTATATATAAGTCTTTACATAATGCGGCTTCAGAGTATCTAAAAGAGTCGTGAACTCCAGAAGAATTAGCTGATAAACGTATCACGCTTCCATCAGATTCAACAAATGTCATAGGTCTCCCTTTGTTGTTACGGGACTGATGGGATGGAATCCTCTTCCACCAGTAGAAGAAATAGCGAGAGTGTGATAATCCTTTAAAAAAACTCAAAATACATTTGTTTACCAAATCTTATGGAAAGTTTTCTTTTCCCAAAATTTAATCACAGCGAAGAAAAAGTAGCATTTTATGAAAATGGCGCTGTACAAATTATATAAAATTATTATTTACACAAGTTTTAAGAAAATTGAAAAATAATACATTTCTCGCATTTGAAAAATACGTATACTGTATGCTTTTAAAACGTTCATCTTTGTTTCTGGACTCGGTAAGAATAAAATTATTTTTCCGTTTCTAATTGTGACAAGAATAATATCAAATCAAGACAAATCCATTTTCATGGTTTTGAGATAATCACGAAAAACGTTATATTTTTGAATTTAAGACACATTAAAAAATATTTTGAAAGATAGATAGTATTTTTACATGAACTAATGTTAACATGTTAGTATGAACTATTACCTTTTTATATATACTTACATATATACAGTCTGGTTAAATAGAAAATGAAGAAAATAGAATGCACTCATTTCTAATATGACAGAATTTTGAAAAATATTATAAATCAATATAATTATAACAACAATGTTAACGAAATTAAAAACGCGAAATGACAGCAGTTGACAAGACAGAGTTTTCTCGTGCCGAGGACACATTTTATAAAACTTTTACATTTTATAATAAAATTATATGAAAGAAATATGTTTATGACATGCAATCAAATGCGATATGGCCGAATTATGCAATATATTTCAGGGCTACGAACTTCTAATATCCATGTACATATATTTAGTTTCGATGATAATTAATTTAATTCGATGTAATGATAATGAATTTATAAATAATGGAAGCAGGTTGTATAACGTTATTGCATAATAATAATAATAAATTGACCAAAAGAGGTATGTGTTAGATCAGCGGTCGGGGAACTTTTTTAATCATTACCCCAAAATATTTTTGCGTAGGTCGATCTTACACCCACCCCCATTTTGAAAAGCGCACAATTTATATTTTAAATAAACATTAATTATTGAATTAATTTATAAGGAAAATAAAAATAAAAGTTACATGAAAATATCAAGTGTGTAATAAACAACACAATAAAATTGTCTAATTTTATCTAACAAAAATTCAGGTTATTTATTGATTTGGCGTTTAATTTGTAGAACTCCATTTTGATTTATGAACAATTGTCACAATATTTATTTTTATGTGTTTTAAAAAAAATAAAATACAACTTAGTAGATTCAAAAAATCTGTGTTTGATTTAAAAATTAATTGATAAAAGTTCAGGTTTTCACGGTTCCTTTTCAGTTTTTGGAGAACTTATGTTGCTTCATGTTTGATACTTCAAATTTGGACTTTTGATGTAAGAGCAATTTGAATACAGTCTTCGGCGTTAAATCGATTTCTGTTCTTCGTTTTTATGTTCATAAGAGTGGAAAAGCCTTGTTCACAAAGGTAGGTTGATGCAAATGGCAGCAACATTTTTACCGCCTCCTCATGTGCAATTTTGAAAGCCTTCGCAGCTTTTGACAACAAAAAAGACAAGAGATTTGCTTTACTAAAAAATTAAAATTTCCTCATTACCCCAAAAGAATTCATTTTTACCCCATTTTAGATAATTTATCCCGTTTCCTCGACCGCTGTGTTAGATATTGATTGATGTATTTCTGTGTAGTTATCGAATTAAAACTGACAAAAAAATTGTCATAATGTAATTTGTTAAAAAAAAATAATAAAATGAAGAAATAACAATTCGAATTACTTTAAATTCGTGAGGATATCAAAGATTTTACGTTTCACATTTTACAAAATTGTATTCATTACTCATGTTTTACTAAAAATGGAAATGTCAGGTTTTGATAGTAAAGCTCACAATTACAGCTTGTATATTGTTTCAGATTTTTAAATGAAGTTAAATAATTAACCTATCCTACATCGCTCGTATGTGTGTTTACAGTGAGCTCCGAACCGCCCCTATATTTTCTAAACCGATCATTATATTTTCTTGGATGGCATTTTTTCCTGAGTAATGACGGACACGAGACCCGACTATTTTATTTGAAATTCCATTGAAAATAAGCGATTAAGTCAAAAAAATATTTTTAGGTCATCACGTGATCTATCCTTAAATTTAATAATTATGATATTGAAATTACCTTCTTTTCAATGTACCACTCCACCCTGAAGGTTGACATTATATAGCAAATTTTTATTTCAAAATTTTGACATCTCAACAAAGATGAAGAAGAATATGGAAGTCAGGGTATTTACGGGGCTTACGACATCATAGACTGGTTAAGTGATCACTTTACACACGTGTAACATTTACATATTTTTGACATCTCAACATAGACGAAGAAGAATATGAAAATCTGGGCATTTACAGGGCTTACGACCCGTCATAGGCTGGTTTAAGTGATCACTTTACAGACGTGTAACATTCACCAATTCTACCCATGATTGATAAACGCACTACTGAAATTCTTGGAACTTCTAGATATATTGATCAAACTCGTATGCGCGAGTTAACAATAGCCATCTATGTATGATGAGGAAAGCTTTTTATTAGGCACAGACTATTTCCGTTTGTATGACAGGTCTGAAACGTTTTGAAATAAGATTTTCGATTTTAATTTAGCTATAATTTATTTACAATATTTTGAGTGTGTCCAAATTTATGTGCAGTAATAATTGACGGGAGACAATAGTAGTCAATGGGGGACGTAGGTACGTACCTACAGTTATATCATGTTAAAACTATTACTTAAGTACCTAGAATTGTATGGCTACAAAAGAACCGTTAGTCCATTAAATCTTCACATTCGTTTGAAAATGCCATAACTAGGCGAAACAATTCGCTCACTCCTTTCAAGAACGTCATAAATAAATAAAAAACTCGATTTTTCAGGAGATCGTTTTTAAAGTTTAAAAATATAATACAATGTATTAAAAATAAATATCAAGCCACTTATTGAACTTTTTAATGTGCAACATATCTTTTTAGGTAAAACTTGAAGGTTTTTTCTCCATTTGAAAAATATTTAGTATATTTAAAAATATAATTAAACAATACCATTTCTTCAAAATGCAAAAACAACACTTTCTGCCCTGTAGCGGATAAATATTAAGTTAAAAATATGCCGCTTTTGCTGGGATATAGTTCATTTTCTGGGCATTCCGAAAACATGCACAACTGAAAATTGACGATTTTTTATTTATGACGTTCTTGAAAGGAGTGAGCGACATATGTAAATAAAAATATAATTCAATCCAATAACTTTGGTTAGTTTTGGATATATCATCCAACTATGTACTAGCTTATTCCAGTTCCCAATAATATTTTTCTGTAAATTTTTCGGTAGCATATGTATAGGATTCAAAGATTTCTCGATCATTTTGTCAAAAGACGAGGTTTTCGTAGCTATTTTAAGAATTTTTTTCCATTTACTTATAGTTAAAGCCCCAACATTGATTATTAATGCTGTTCCTATGAATTCGTTTCAATAAGTTCATTTTAATGTATTTTTCGAACATTCTCGTAGATATATCCCGCCCCTAAAAATGCTTTGCGTGTTAGATATTTTAAAGTACTTAAAAGTACGGAAAGCTGTATTCATTTGAAAACATGTAATTAAGTACCCATTAAATGTCAATTAAAACTGAATCGGTAGCAATTAAAAAATGTTAGTAGAGGTATTATATATAAGGACGAGTAAAGTGTGTTTTAGTGTGGTTTTATCCATCTTTAGCTAAAGAGAGCATGATAAGAGAATTATTATAAATTACCTTACATGTGATAAGGCAACAATGACAACACTCACGAATTTCGCTTCTAACAAACTTCTTGAAAAAAACCTGACTTCGTTGGCCCTTTTTGGTTTGTGGCCATTTCAGACACAGAGCTTTATGAACAACAAAAAATTACGCGCCGTTCATTATGCCTTCGGTCTGTCTTTGTACTGCGTTTTCTTCATATTTTTGATTACAGAGTATGTGGAGCTGATCAACGTGTGGGGAGACTTGGAAGACATGACTACGAATATGTCTGTGTCGTGTCTCTACACGGTCGGTGTGATGAAGATTTATGCCCTCTTCGGACGCAGAGGAAAATTCAAAAAGTTGATTTCGGGAATATCCGACTTGGAGCAGAACATAATGAAATACCAGAATGAGGAGGTCAAACAAATATTTTCCGCTAACGTACGCAGAGCCAGAAGAGTCACGTACTTTTTTTGGACCTTAACTTGTTGCACAATATTGGTTTTCTTCGCTATTCCACCGATAGAATACCGATATTCTTCAACGTACCACAGAGTCTATCCCAATGGAACGGAATACTGGTCTTACGTGAGGCCCATGATATTCAGTTCGTGGTTTCCATTCGATAAATATGCCTCTTCGAAATATTACATCGCTTATACGTATCAAGTGATAATGGGAAGTGTCGGAGCTTCATACCAAGCGATTTGGGATACTTTTATAGTGTCCATGATGTTGCATTCCATCGGGCAGCTGCAGATTCTTCAATGGACCATTGAGAATATGACCAAAGAAACGGACGAAAGAAATGGAAATCTTTATACGAGAACCAAAATTTCCGGAGATAAGAAATCTCAATCAAAAGCAGATAAAATAAAACTTGATGATATTAAGAGAATGCGTTTAGTGGATTGTGTTAATCACCACTGGTATATATTGAGGTAATAGACCTTTGACGTACATGCTTAATATTTTATTGATTTACCGAAATCTCTCATTTATCTATGCAATAAACTTATTCGCTTTTATTTGTTTAAGGTATTCTAATGATCTAAATGGAATAATCAGTCCCATAATGATGCTTTACTTCATGGTGTGTTCATTGATGTTATGCGCGATTGGATTTCAAGCAACACTGGTAAACCTATTTGCCTATAATTCTTCGCTATTAAAAAAAATGTCTGACGTTTTATATTTTGCTAACAAAAGATTTTTCTACTTAATGTATTTATTAAATATATATGTACGCATACATCCATTTATAAATTCGTAAACATAATAAAATTAATTTTTTTTTGTAGAGAACCCACCAAGCCACCTTATGTGTATAATTGTCCGTGCAGTTCTTTTTACATAGGTTTTTTATTTATTTCTATTTTAACATGATTATTTACAAAAAAGAAATAAAATAATAAAGCTATTTTACAATTTTTACAATATTAACTCTGGATCATTTACCCATTCCTTTATTTTGCCTTTGGCCCATATTTTTGTTCACCCTCTTACTTCCCCGGAAATAAATTAAAAATGGAATCAACTATGCATTGAAATGTTGTATTTCCATATTAATTTTTTTACTTTTGAGATCATCGTTGTGGGTGAAGCGGATATCATAGTTGTGTACCAGAGGATTTTTATACCATTTACTAGTTAGTTTCTCAACTATGATCCATTCACAATACTCTACGTACTGAAAGTTACTCGATATGGTTATATACCAATTATGTATTTAGTTTGTAATAAAACCGGATTTAAAAAAAAAAATATTTAAGCATGTAAACTTAGTGAATAATCTTCTGGATCAAATGACTGAGATAAAATTGATTAACGCGACCAGGGTGATATTTCTTTTTTTTTTTTTTCAAAGAGAAATATTTGTGTTTTCATTATTCACCCAAATATTTCAATTTCATGCTATTTCTATGAGCCTAAGCGGCTCATTATTAGAAATTAATTAATTAAACCATATCCGCTCCCTAGGTGGAGCATATGGAGTCCACAAACTGTCTCCAGGCTTTTCTGTCGGCTGCCAGCTCCCTTGCATCCTCCCAAGTTAGATCCGCGTCCCGAAGTTCTGACGAGAACTGCCGACGAATTGTCAGCAGTGGTGCCTTGTAAAAGAGGCAAGCTTGATGGCGGCTCTCGGGAGGCATGCGGAGTACATGGCCAAGCCAACTGAATCGCCTTTTCTTGACGACAGATAATTAGAAATAGGTATCAAATTGTGGTAGAGTGGGTTCGAACCGAGAAACTCTGACTTAAGAGTCCGCGACACTAACCACGGGACCACAACCCGACACTGGTTTTATTATTTTTTTTTACTAAGCCTCCACAATATAAGTGATTTTTTCACTCTAATATTTATTCAATATAACACTGGACTGGTACCTGAAGTGGAGGGCTGATCACCTTTCATTCATGTGTAATCGATCGAGATAACACTGCGTTTATATGAAGCAGTGCCCTATGCACCATTGGGGTGCGATAAGGGTTTTATTATTATTATTTATTAAGCCTCCACTATTGAAATAGTTATTGAAATTTAGGTGATGTGTTTTTGATTTCATAATTTTCTTTCTAGTATGGTTTCAGTATTCGTCTTTGCTTTATGCTGGAGTATTTATTAGCCATGATGATACAACTATTTCTGTTCTATTGGCACGGAAACGAAGTTATAAACGAGGTAAAATACATATTTATATCACGTTACATTAAATAAATATTTAATGTAACGTGTTAGTGTAAACATTATCAAAAGTACATTTCCAATATATATGTCAAAATCGAAAATTATTCATTTAACCAAAAAATAAACTAACTTACCATCACGACGCCTACCCGCAGGAGTAGGCAGAGAGAATATAACAATATTCGATTTTTCCACATTCGTGAATCTCATCATACATGCCCGCCGAATATTCCGACTTCTGACCACTTTCAAGTATTTGAAATACTTGATCATGCCAAGTTTATCTGGGCCTACTTCTGCTTCTATTACCAACCACATTCGCATGATAAATTTGACATGCCCAAGAAAGGATGCCTTCAGTCAGCGTTGCTCACTATATCGGTCCACGAAATCATCTACTGTTCTAAAATTTCCCCATTTACTACCATGATCACGTTCACGTTTTATAAAATATAATCACGTCCTCCGATAGCTAATTTATGTATGTGTGTCTTTTCAGAACAGCAAGCTATTGTTATCCACTTACAGCTGCGACTGGTACAGCCAAAGCTGCAATTTCCAGAAGAATCTGTGGATTATGAGAGAAGGTGTCAAAATTCCAGTCAAGTACACGGTTGGAATTTTCTACTCGATGTCACTGCCAACATTTTTAGCTGTTAGTAATAATAATTATTGCCAGGACTTTTTTTCATGTAACGCTGTGGAACGGCGTTCCGGTACCTTTTTTCACGGATAATTTTGTTTATTAAATTTTTAATATCGCTCACTCCTTCCAAAAACGTCATAAATATATCATAAAACTTGATTTTTCAGATCATTTTTAAAGTTTAAGAATACATTTAATATTTAAATAATAATTGAATTTTTATCTTAAAACACCGTTTTTATATTTAAAGAAATAAGTTTTTCTTCGAAATAAATATATGGTTTTGAAAAGAAAAGAGTTATTGAAATGTAAAGAGTTAAAAAAATTATAAAAATCTTTTTCAAAATATTATATCGCTCACTCCTTTCAACAACGTCGTATATCAAAAAAAACTTGATTTTTCAGGAGATCGTTTTTAAAGTTTAAAAAAATAATACAATGTATTAAAAATAAAAAATAAATCAAGCCACTTATTGAACTTTTTACTGTGCAACAGATCTTTTTAGGTAAAACCTGAAGGTATTTTCTCCATTTCAAAAATATTTAGTATATTTAAAAAAATATTAAACAATACCCTTTCTTCAAAATGCAAAAACAACACTTTCTGCCCTGTAGCGGGTAAATGTTAAGTTAAAAATATGACGCTCTTGCTGGCATTTAGTACATTTTCTGGGCATTCCGAAAACATTCACAACTGAAAATTGTCGATTTTTTATACATGACGTTGTTGAAAGGAGTGAGCGATATGTGCAATGTTTGCGCTTACGTAATTACGATCTATATTTCGTCAAAAAGATAAAATATGGTATTGTAATGAATATTTAAATGATATTTGAATACAACATTTTGAGTGTGTCCAAATACTTGTTCACAAAATCTGGATGATCTCCAATTACAGGAGTTAATTTCATATTATGTAATTGGAGATCATCCAGATTTTGTGAACAAGTATTTGGACACACTCAAAATGTTGTAAATAAACTATCTGGTCAAATTATAAGCTTAATAATAAAAATGAAAATGGTATTTTCTGGCGTTTCTCATGTGTGTGAATATAATCCAGGATTCGGATCTCACATACTAATATAAGAGTTTCTGCTTAGTAAAAAAGCTTCTTTACATCTCACCAATAGATGTCTCTAGTGAAGTTCTAGTGATTCAAGAACAAAGTTTCTAAATTGGTTCATATTTATAGAACCTCCAAGAATTTGAGTAGTGTGGTTGTCAATAATGGGTAGAATTGGTGAATGTTACACGTGTGTAAAGTGATCACTTAAACCAGCCTATGACGGTCGTCAGCCCCGTAAATGCCCAGACTTCCATATTCTTCTTCATCTTTGATGAGATGTCAAAAAAAAAGAAGATATTTGAATATATTTTTTAAGTAAAAAGCTCGACATGAAGTGAGTTCCGGGACCTTTTTTGTTTAAAAAAACCCTGATTATTGCACATTATTGAATATTGGATAATTACACAAATAATATTATTTTTATAACGAGGTTTTCTATTTTACAGATATTGCGAGCATCTTACAGCTATTTTGCCCTTCTACGACAAGCGCAGGAAAAGACACCATGAAATTACTATTAGCGACATTTATTATTTATTCTGCAACTTGAAACACTGGGTTATTCACCCTGCGGATGATATGTGTTATCAATATTGTGGCGTGTTGTGATCCCGTGGTAAGTGTCGCGGACTCGTAAGTCAGAGTTTCTCGGTTCGAACCCACTCTACTACAATTTGATACCTATTTCTAATAATGAGTTGCTTAGGCTCACAGAAATATTATGAAATTTAAATATTTGTGTAAATAATAAAAACACAAATATTTCTGTTTGAAAAAAATTTAAATTAATTACGCGGTTGTCTTAAATATATAGACACCGGGGTACTTCAAGAAAATTTGGTGTCGGATTCACAAACTTGTATTTATTTAGATTGGCAGTGACAGGTATATTGAAAGCTTTTAAATGTAAATATACAGTAAAATCGGGATACAATTTTACGTTGTTTCACATTTTCAATAAATTTCGCAACTTAGTTTAAAAAATTGATTTGCAAGAGCAGATCTGTCAGAAAGCCTAGATGCTTCTGTATCAGATCTGAGCATGCGGTGGGACAGCTTTCAATATCCTTACCTAACCCTACTGCCTATCCTGATTAAAAATTGTGCACGCCACTGGGTATATTATAGGTGTCTCAATTGAGATGAAGCTTGTTTGTTTTTTTTTATACGAAAGAAGATGAAACACTCAACATCCCATAGGTGAAACTAAATTTAAGTACTTAAGAAAAAAATCACATTTTATATTCATATTTAGATTTTTTTTAATACAAGAAAATTTGACAAGGAAAGCAATGTTATGTTTAGTTTTTAATGATATAATACAGATAAAGACGGGATTTAGATGTAAATATGTAAGTCTGGGTATTCACAAGATTTACGACTTGTCATTGGTTGGTAAGGGTGAGCACTTTAAACATTGTGTAACATTTACCAATAGTCGAAAAATTCGATTATGGAAGCTTTAACGCCAACACTGATATCTGGCAGAATTAAAAAAAATCAGCATGATAAAGATTAGTGATAAATAAGACTATATAAATTGATCAAACATAATTTATCTAAATTTGTGGAAATTTTCAATATAATAGATTTGATTCTTAGTAAAATTCTATTCATACAGCGTATCACAGCACAGTGTATTAGTATATGTAGAAATGCTTAAATTAGGTACACACTTGAAGCCTGTCAATAAACAATTAAAAAATGATTACATTCAACGATATATTTTTTATCTATTTTTTTAACAATTGACTCAATACACCGCAATCAATACGTATTACACTTAGGGCGTTTGTCCACTACGCGGGATTTCACCGTCCGGCAGTCCGGTTTTGAAAAATGAAAACGACTACGACAGTTTACGCACAACGTGTTCACGCACCGATCAAGAGCACCGATCCGAAAAAATATGGACAAAAGCACATGCCAATCCAAGCCAATCGTCGTTTTAAAACGCTAACTGACTTGCCGGACGGTAACATTCCGTGTAATTCCGTGTAGTGGACAATCGCCCTTAGTTTGTAACTTTGTACTGTAAAATCACTGTGGAAAATCCGACATATTATGTAGCTTCAGTTTATAAGAACCAAGTACTGAAACTCCCAGATTCCAGTTATTAGATGAAAATTGGCAGGCTAAGGAAAACTGTTTACGTACATATTTGATTTGAAAATATCTGTAATTCCAATGAAGCTTGTTTATAAAATGCAATAAATTTCTTTGAATATGTCATAGTTTTTTTCTTGCATTCCCCTTACTTATAAAGTCAGTTTTCCTGCTTTAAAATACAATGTTTTACGGCACTTTACAGAGAAAACTTGGAAAAATTGTTTAGTTCTTTAAATTCCCCACGATCATAGAAAAATGTTGAGCACATTTTTTGTAAATCTAAAAAGATTCGTCTGTCTAAAATTTACTAACGGACATCCCTTGCTAATATTTCAATTTTCTACTCTGGGGTGAGTATAAATATTTGAACGACTATAAATATTTTGAATGCATAATTTAGACTATGCTGAAAAGTAGAACATAATGTTAATATTATTTAGAAATCGTATGGTTTTATAATAAAAATAGAAAAGTTGCAATAAACAGAATTTATTTGTAACATACGTGTATTATTTTTTGCGTCGGATTGGTACACCGTGTAAGTGTAAATTTTAAAATTTTACTTAAATAACAGATGTCCAATATAAATTTTAGATTCTTTGTCTATGATTACACTGAAGAATGTTATCAAAATCTATGTTGCTTAAATCATGTGTAAAATAAGGTAAAAATATATTTTTTTTCTGTTAAACGGAATTTTGTGACATGTTTGGTTTCTGTCCGAAAATCAATTTTAATGGCTTGTGACATTTTAGGCGCTAAAAACTTTTTGGTAACTGCTAGGATAAATATTTGCTAAAAACCATAAAACCAGCTCTAGCTCTTCTGTAATGTTTTTTTTTTTAGAAATCCGACAAGGCTTACAAAATTTAGGGAAATCGCTTTGGGCCTCCATTATCATATCGCGTGATACAAACTCGATAACTTAGAAAATAATTGAGTTTTCCGCTTGTTCAAGACCTCGTTAATGTCCTTACACAAACTCATCGATGGTTTCTGTAGGTATAATACGAGCATCTATTTTCAGGATTGCGCTTTTAGGAAAATTTGAGACAATTTTCCTTTTCAATTATTGTATTAAAAATTAACCTAAAATGCAAATTTTGAACATGTTTTCAAAACAAATAAAATAAAAAAATTCTTAGAAGATTAAGGAATAAGTTAAATAAAAATACTGCAGAACTCATTTATAAAACAATAATTATTCCACACGTAGATTACTACTAACAGTATTATTTTGGACAAATCAAGGAAATTTAAATAAAATAGAGATTATACAAAATAAAACGATGAGAACAGTACTTAAGAACAATAGATAAAATAATATATAGAAAAAATGATAGAAGAACTCAACTGGTTACCAATAAAAAATAGACTAATACAGGGGTTCCCAATCTTTTTCAGCCCGCGGCGCACTTACAAGTTTAGTATTTTGTCACGGCACCCTACTTTAGTAAGCTGTTTGGAAAAGACAACGTAACTGTATATGTATATACATATATGTATTATAGTCGAAAGAAATAGGTAGGTACGTACAATAACAGTAGTTGGGTAGAAAGATGCTAGCTCTCAAAAAAGAAATTGTTGCTTTATAGGTAGATACACGAGAATATTTGTGATTTCGGATAATGGTTGAGGATCGACTCACGGCGCCCCTCTTTACTTTCTACGGCGCATACTTTGGGAACCCCTGGACTAATATATAAAATATGCTTATCTTTAAAAAAAAAATTTAACGATAAATTACTAAAATATTTTAACGATAAAATAGTTAAACAAAATTTTTCATGAACATATAGTACTAGAAATAAGGATAAAATAAGACTGTCATTTTTGAAAAAAAAAACCGATTCACAAAATTGTTTAATGTATAAAGGTTTTGAAAATGTACATATGATGAGATGCCAGAATGTATGAAGAATGAAAAGAGTTTGAAAGAATTTAAAAAGAAATGCTTTGTTTATTGTAAAGGTAGAGACTGACCGGAGCATTTCGTCGTAACGTAACGTCGTAACGTCGCTCGAGGCGAGCATCAGCGAGCATCCGAAACTATGGATGGAGCGCTCGGCTCGGTGTACAGACTGCCTGAATGCTCGCATCGTAACGTGTTACGTTACGACGAAATGCTCCGGTCAGTCTCCACCTTAAGATGTTAATATATATAGGATGTAAATTAAGTGTAAATAATAATTTGCATTAAATGTAATATGAGCTAACTAACTAAATAAATAAATAAAATACTATTTTTTGTATTGCGTTTGCCAAGAAAAACCGGCGTTACTTTATCTTTTTCATTCGCAGATTTCTAGGATTCTATGTTCCCGAAGTGCTCAAAGGAAATACAATTCTCGAAAGATTATATCGTGGTTACCAGTACACGTTGCTTTTCTTGTCGGCAACGTTTTTGCTCAGCCTGATAGGTGACTTGTACAATGTCAGAAACAACCTCATCTTGTTGGGAGAAGACCTCTGCATCATTATAGGAGTGGTATTGATCATGATGAAATCTTTCTATTTCGTGATAAAGTGCGACGATATAAGGGATATGATTAACGAAATAGAAATCCTCATTATACCCAATGATCCTGATCACGACAGATATAAATATCGCTGTATTCAGGATACATATGTTTTTATCGAATGCATTTCTGCAACTGGCTTTCAATGTTTGTCATTTGTCCTATTCTTCGCCCTTGTGTTGGCTCCTTCAGCTGAAAATGGGATGCCACTGAATGCATATTTCCCATTTGATATTAACTATAGTCCTATTAATATATTGATATTCGGGTACCAGGCTTATGCTATACTTTATGCCTTGAATGCCATCGTCGCTATAGACGGGTCCACGGGAGTACTATGGCATCAGATTAGTTTGCAACTTAACATATTGCACAGAGAGTTTGGAAATACAGAAAATCTGCAAACTTTACATAACCCCGAACTGCATATGGACAGATTAATGGTATTGATTAAAAGACACCAACACATTCTAGAGTGAGTATTACACTTAATACTTTAATTCTAGTGGTGGGATTCAGCTGGTTCGCAAGAACCGGTGCCTAATTTTTTTAGAGTTCGCCGAACCGGTCCTTAACCCTTTTGTTGTCATACAATATTCCGATTGAGATCATGTATCGGAGCACGCTCGGTTTACTTGGGCCGCCACGTTGTTAAAATATTTTAGCCTCATGAAGAGAAAAAATATATTGGAAAGATGAAAAAAAAATACTGGAAAAGTTCAGTTAAGTTGCATTCAGTAAAATGAATATCGTGAAAGATATACCCTTCAACATTTGGAGCATTCTCAGTTGTTATGTGAATATTCTGTTTAAGTGCAGAATAAAAAAACAAATAAATGAATAAATGTAAAAACTATTTTTTATAGGGGGGGGAGGGGTAGTACCTAAAGGGCGAACCGGTTCTTGAAAAATTTTAATCCCATCACTGTTCAATTCGTATTAATTATAATCAATTCACCAATTATCTTATCGATTTTATTATTTTAGATTGGCAAGTAAGTTGAATGAAATAACAAATACCATGATGGCAGGACAAATCTTAGCGAGTAATTTTATGATTTGTTTAACAGGATTTGAAGCTACCCTTGTAAGATTTGAATATGTATATATTTACATAGATAAATATATATTATATGTATATATGTACAAAGTGACCATTTGTCTTCATTGCAGACGTTAAACGAAAAGAAGGCGTTCATAAAGTTCGCTACTCATTTGAGCTCTGTGTTATTGCAATTGCTATACTGGTGCATATACGGTGAAATGGTTCGTTCAAATAGTATCAAAATAGCGGATGCTGCTTTCCGAAGCCCGTGGCATGAACGCGAGAAAGAATACGTAAGGCGAGTTTGTTTTGTGATACGAAGAGCCCAAAAGTCCGTCGATATGAAAGCTGGCTACATCCATGTTTTAAACTTGCAAACATTCGTGTCCGTAAGTATCATGCTCGTACGACTATAATGTCAACATAGGTTTATCTGGATCTTTATAATACTTGTATCGTGCCACGAAATGAACTCTATAACTCAGAAAACTAACGAATTTTCCGTGAATGGAGGGACTTATTAATGTCAATGTATATAAATTTAATTAAATGCATAAATATTACTAACGCATTATTTATTTCTTAAAAATTTTATATCAACTTATTTTTATTTATTTAGAACTTAGTCCAGAAATATTTTCTTTCAGCAGAATAATAGGATTTTCATTATAAGCCATATCAACAAAAACGACTAACAAAAACAAAATAAAAAAAACATCGTGAGGTTGTCTCTAATGCAACTTTACCTTACGATTAATATTTTCTAAAAAAATTTTCTGTGTTTTTTGTTTGACTGACGATGTAAAGTACATTTCTCAATTGTATTAACCTATGATTTGCTAAAACAATTTTTCAAATATCGTACGAAAATATACGTATTGTGTCTTGTGTAAAAAAAATTGTACCTGTTTTTCTTCTTCCCACAGCCCATATACATAGTAGATTCGGTCGAGAATAGGCACTCTAGAAAAATAAAAATTATATAAATTTATATTTTGCAGATTCTCAGTGGATCTTATTCGTATTTTGCTCTGCTAAGAACCCTACAGGAATCAGAATAATACTTGAAACAAAATAATAAGAAAATAGAAAAAGACGGCAAAAACTAAAAGTTATGATTTTTGTATTTTGCGGTAGCAACAAATAAAAAAAAATAATCACGAAAACTAAAATTGACTTTTATTTTCTTATGAAAGTATGGAGCTAAGATCGTATTATAATTGGACGAGAAAACTTACGGAAGAACGGAAAAATATGTTTAACAGATAAGTTGAAACGCTTAAAAATATAGCCAATTGTTTGAAAAACTTTATATATACCTAAATGAATTTGAAAAATCACTTTACACACCAGGAAAACCATGCAGGGTCAAATCTTTAAGTCTCAAAAATGACACGACCGAGAAAAAATCGAAAGTTTATACGAAACAAACGGTAATTATTTCTTAACTGTCACACGTGATTCTTTATACTTGTTGCAAAAACTGTTTTTTTTTATTACCTCAAAGGGGGTTCTATTTAAAATTCTATTGTATTCTACTTTATGGAATATAATATTGTCTATGATCTCCGTGACAGATGTCACAATTTTCACTCTTGTTTGGTTTTTGTTCTGTATCGGAATCTGTTAAGTTCGTAACAATTCGTGAGGAGTTTATAATACTGCATCCGTAATCAATATTTTACATGTATCAAAGGGTTTTTAAACTGGCACGATGAGGGTCTTTTATTTGAATGCTCGCGACATTCTTGTGCTACTTGCGGCATTTTTAATGAACAATGTCCAAATGGCGCTTATGGGTAAGTTTAACCATTATTAATATTATAAATACAGTCGAAGTTGATATTAATGGCACAAGCAGATCATAAGAACTTTTATTTTCATTACAACTTTTGATAGAGTCTTCGGTACTATTTATCAGTTCTGAAAATTGTATAATTCATTGTTGCAGACTTGCAATTTCAGTTGTATTTAAAATTCCACTATCCGGAATATTTAGGGATAAACAAAAAACATAGTCCGGGTAAATAGAAAATATAATTTAAAAAAACTATTATCAGGGCTTTTTATAAAACACAAAAGGTCCCGGAACTTGCTTCATGTCAATCTTTTTACTAAAACAAATTATATTCAAATATCATTTAAATAAAATTTAAAACAACTTTTCCTATCATTTTCACGAAATATAGATATATAGATTGTAATTACATAAGTGATTTTTTCACTGTAATATTTATTCAATATTAACATGGACTGGTACCTGAAGCGGAGGGCTGATCACCTTTCCTTCATGTGTAAACAATCAAGATAACACTGCGTATATATGACACAGTGCCCTATGCACCATTGGGGTGCGGATAAGGGTTTTATTATTATTAATTACGTAAGTGCAAACAGTGTTTAGTTTGATTGATTTTGAAAATTAAAATTAAAAAAATATCGGTGAAAAAAGGTGCCTGAACGCTGTTCCACCGCGTTACGTGGAAAAAAAAGCCTGACTATTATTTAATATTTTCTATAAAATATAACTTCACATACCTAATGTTTGAAATCCAGGATCATTTGTATCGCAATTTAACCACTCTCCATCACATTCACTGCATATTCAGGTTCAACCCCTCATTGGGTGAAACAAATGGAATTCTGTCAAAAAAATTGATTTTAGGAAATTGTTGGCATAACCAAGAATCCACAATAAAAACGAGGATGTTTTTCAAAGTGATGCAAGCAGGCTACCCAGGGGAGAATTTATTGCATCACTTCTCGTAATTTTTTTTCGATCATAGCCATCTTTAAATTAAATTTTGTTTTACTGCTTCTTTTTGTTTTTTAAACAATCCAGTTCTGCTGTATTATGATTTGTTTTTGTAATGTTTTGAATATTGAAAGCATTAACTTTGTGGATCATATTGATATATTATTTCGAGAAATAAAAATACTTTGTGTTTTGATCCACTCACATTTTTACTAACCAACTAGTTTCGGCAACAGACTGACGTTAAACCCGTCCAAAACGGAACATCTCTGGATAGCCACACCTAAACGACAGAATTTGATTGATAACACGACACCACTCAATCCAAAGAGTACCACTACACCGACCGTCAAACTGCTCGGCGTGTTCTTAGATTCTGATCTCTCCCTTGAGACTCAAATTAGCAAGACAACAAGTACATGTTTTTATCAGCTAAGGCAAATTAAAAGCATTCGCAAGAATCTGCCAGTTGATGCTGCCCGTCAATTAATAAATGCGTTTGTAATATCGAGAGTAGATTATTGTAACGGTATATACACGGGTCTACCAAACAATAAAATGACTCGACTGCAATCAGTGTTAAACGCAGCAGCGAGACTAATTTTTGGAATTTCTAAATTCAGTCACATCACCCCACTACTTCACAAACTCCACTGGTTACGCTTTCCAGAAAGGGTTGAGTATAAACTCTGCCTACTCATGTATAAATCAATACACAATATGGCTCCAGAGTATCTTAAGGAGCTGTGTATTCCAGATGAATTGGTTGATAGACGTCTCACGCTTCGATCGGCTACAACATCTGCAATGGGCAAAGTTATCTTACCAGCTCGCAAGCAACGCACTAAATTTGGCGAGCGTGCCTTTGCTGTTGCAGGACCGACGGCGTGGAATGCTCTTCCACCAATGGTTAGAAATAGTGAGAGTGAGATGATCTTTAGAAAAAGACTAAAAACACATTTGTTTTCTAAATCATTTCCACCATAATATTTTCCCCAATTCATTCACCGTGAAGCGCCCTTGAGGTATTTTTTTACGAAAATGGCGCTATATAAGTTATCCAATTTTATTATTATTATTATAACAACCTGTTGCCCTCTTCAGGGTTTATGACTAATTAGTCATAAATTAAACTCTGAAGAGGTTGTTGCCGAAACTAGTTGGTTAGTAAAAATGCGAGTGGATCAAAACACAAAGTATTTTTATTTCTCGAAATAATATGTTTTTTTAATGCTTATTTTATTTTTTGCTTTTCATTTATTATTTGCAACAATTTTAAATTTCAGCTAATAATCACATGGACATTTCATCCAAAGACTTGAATACTAAGAATACAAATAATGGAAACTCGTCCTTCCTTCCAGTTCCATTTCAGCACAGAAATGCATCGGATGACCTTCTGATAGAATGTCCGACTAACACAGATTGCGATAAGCTCGTACATCCGTGCATTAAGTGCAATATGACTGCACAGTGTGTTTATGGAGCATTCATGAACGTAACCTGTGTTGCTCTGCCACATGTCACATGCTTGGTGAGTTTATTCTGAGTTTTTTTCACTTTTACACAAATAAAAATATTATCTTTACAAATGATTTAATATTGGTAACAAAAAAGTAATTGCAATTGATTCCCGTGATAAAAATAATACCGGTTTTTTGTAGTTTTTCTACCATAGATGTTGCCAAAACAAGTAAGTACTTTTTTTCAATGTAAATTATTAAGTTGGTATTACAGATATTAGTACTTAAAAACTTCAAGAAGCTTTGCAAAAACATCTGCAGATGCCACTGCAGGTTCTTTAAAAAAACTTAACTGCATTAAAATAATTATAAAAAAGAAAATTATTACGGTGGAATAGTTATACAAAGTAACTAACTGCCTAAGGCAGTGGTCCTTAACCTTTTTATTGCCGGAGACCAGTCAATGTTCAATGAAAGTCAATGTTCGCGGAATATGGTTAAAACCTTTATATTTTAATAAAAAAAAATTAAGGTAACAAAACCTTAAATGGCTGGCATGTGAATTTAAAACCTGTTTTAGTTTTAATTAGACGATATCCGCTCCCTTAGTGGGGCATATGGAGCCCACAAACTGTCTCCAGGCTTTTCTGTCGGCTGCCAGTCCCTTTGCATCCTCCCAAGTCAGATCCGCGTCCCGAAGTTCTGACCAGAACTGGTCTGGTCGTCCTGGGTGGCGCGAACCTGATGACTTGTAAAAGAGGCAAGCTTGATGGCGGCTCTCGGGAGGCATGCGGAGTACATGGCCAAGCCAACTGAATCGCCTTTTCTTGACGACAGTTGTGACTAAGATTTGCTGCGTTTATTTTACCTGCTTTGTTGGTAGTCTTATTTTTTATTATTATTTTAGGGCAAGAGGGAATTTGAAAGGGTTGCTCAATGCAGGTACTGTTACCAGACAGAACACTGGGAACACAAATGTGTCCATGCCGCCCATTGTAATTCTGTAGCATCGCCAAGGCAACATTTCAGGTAGTCCATAAATTTTCCTTTATTTCTAACGGAATTACTGTATGATTGCACCAGCTTTGTACTCCAGACGAACCCGGATATAAGTGACTTGGACTTAATTGAAACCTCTGTGAAAGAGAGCTAGCTTAAGGTCCCAAAAAACCTCTTTAAAAGAGAGCGGTAAAAACTCAGTATAAGAGAGAGTCTGTGTAAAGTGATCACTTAAACTAGCCTATGACGTTTGTAACCTCCGTAAATACCCTGACTTCCATATTCTTCTTCATCTATGTTGAGTTGTCAAAATAAATATGTAATGTGTTAAGCGCTCATAGACATAGGGCGCTTGTGCACTACGTGGAATTTTACTGTCCAGGAGTCCAGTTTTTCCAAATAAATATGTAATGTGTTAAGCGCTCATAGACATAGGGCGCTTGTGCACTACGTGGAATTTTACTGTCCAGGAGTCCAGTTTTTCCAAATAAATATGTAATGTGTTAAGCGCTCATAGACATAGGGCGCTTGTGCACTACGTGGAATTTTACTGTCCAGGAGTCCAGTTTTTCCAAATAAAAGTGACTACGACAGTGTAGCGTAATCGAGTTCACCGTGATCACGCACCGATCCGGAGAAAGATGGATAAGTGCACAAGCCATTCTTCCATTTTTTCATACTAACCGGACTGCCGGACAGTAAAATTCCGTGTAGTGCACAAGCGCTCATAGGGTTAAAAATTGATCATATACTAAAATGTTTTTAAAAATTATATATAATCTCAGGACCAACTGCACGGTGCTGCCCGATGTGGTGTGCCTGGGGCGCCGGGAGTTTGCCAAACGTATCCCCTGCAATTGGACGGGCGGCACTCGCTGGAGCACGGCACTCTTGTTGAGTTTCACTTTGGGGGGATTTGGAGCCGACCGATTCTACCTCGGACACTGGCAGGAGGGAATCGGAAAGCTGTTCAGCTTCGGTGGGCTGGGGGTCTGGACTCTGCTGGATGTTATCCTCATATCGGTTCACCATCTCGGCCCAGCTGACGGATCTCTCTACATATAATGACGTGTTGCTGCATTGTTTGCCTTTACTTAATGTGGGTCTGATAATTTTTTATCGATTGTTAATCCTTCCCTTACGGTGCTAAAAACTTCTGCATGCACCGGTGATATGTGTTTTGTACACCATATGAAAATTTGATTTAAAAACGGGAAAAATATAAATATTCCTAAATGTTACTTTTATTTTATTTATAATAATAATAATAAAACCCTTATCCGCACCCAATGGTGCATAGGGTACTGCATCATATAAACGCAGTGTTATCTTGATCGTTTACACATGAAGGAAAGGTGATCAGCCCTACGCTTCAGGTACCAGTCCAGGGTAATATTGAATAAATATTACAGTGAATAAAAATCACTTGTATTTGTTTTACCCCCCTTGGGAATCGAACCCGGGACCTCCAGAACGGTAGCCGAGCGTGCTGACCATTATATTAATACCATTTAATTATCTGAAAACCAGAAAAAAAATACATTGCAAGTAGCCGCAATAGCTAGCGTAGCGACGCGACCGCTGCGTAAGACGATCTGCGCACTACTGGCTGAGTAAACACGTTACGACATGCGCGTATACTTACAAAGCAAGCCACACAGAAACATTTTATTCCTGATTTTTTCACAAATTATTTTTTTCTGTTGCTGCAAATGAATAACATTATATTATAATACCTTCATGTAATACATAATTATATTACGGACGAATACAAAAATTCTGAGCCCGTATCTTTTATATTTTATATTGATATTCTCATTTAAAAAGTCAAGTTGTAGTAAATATGTACATATCACCGGGAGGCAAAGGATAAACTTTCCCTCCCGGTGATATGTATTTATGACAACTTCACTTTAAAAATAAGAATATCAATATAAAATATAATAGTTACGGGCTCAGAATTTTTGTATTCCTCCGTAATATAATTACGTATTACATAAAATTATTATAATACAACATTATTCATTTGCAGCCACGAAAAAAATAATTTGTGAAAAAATCGAGGATAGAATCACCAATACACAAACATTTCCTAGTGTGTGCGTGCACGCCGTGCTTTGCGTACACGCACATGCGGGTTCATACTGTATCTGCCGATCTCTTTTCAGTAGCGCACAGGTCATCCTCCGCGGCGGTAGTGTTGCTACGCCAGCTATTGCGGCTACTTCGGTGTATTTTTTTCCTTCTTATTTTCAGATATTTACCAGAACTCATATTACAAAATTGTTATAATTTAACTTCAACTATGGTTAATAAATGTAACATTTAAAAATATTCACATTTTTCCCGTTTTTAAATCACATTTTCATATGGTGTACAAAATACATATCACCGTTGCACACGGCAGTTTTTAGCACCGTGAGGGAAAGGTTAAAGTAATAAAGAACTTTATTAATTAATAAGTAGTAAACTTGAATATATGTTGTTTTTTATATTATGATAGTCACACCTGATTTGTGGATTGTTATTTAGTTTAAATTTATATTCTTATCGTGTTTGATTAGTTTTTAAATATATCGCACTAGTCATGGGTTAAGAAAATGCGTTTACACATTTTTCAAATTTGTAAACAGAAATGCATATTCAATTTTTATCGGAATGGTGACAAGAGACATTTAAGTGAAATGTAACGAAACAATTTTAAAATTGTCTGTTCACGTTTCGTGAAATTATAATAAATTTTACTATTAGATTTAATGGCTGATTAAAAATGAAACAGTAAAGATTCCAGCGAAAATGTTTTTTTTTTTTTAAATTATTTATTTAACACTAATTTAGTTTAAATAAATTATTATAAAGCTAAGTTAGTAAAAATCCGCCTCCGTGATATAATGGCTAGCGTGTTTAGGTACCGTGCCGAAGGTTCCGGGTTCGACTTCCAGGGGAGTGAAAATAAATATGAATGATTTTACACTCTAATACATATTTATTTAATATTTCCCTGGACTGGTCCCTGAAGCGCAGGAGTGATCACCTTGCCTTAAGTAACCATCAAGATAACCCTGCATCATTATGATGCAGTGCCCTATGCACCATTTGGTGCGGATAAGGGTTAGAGAGGAAGAAGTTAATAAAATGTGTTAAACTTGATTTTGTGTCAACAAAGATGTTATGAAGTATACATATTTATAATTATTATTGTAAAAAGATTGTTTTATTCAAGTTCCTAACGATCCAATTTCTGCATCAGTTATTAAAATTCTTTTTAATACACTAAGGACGGGAAAGGTATTTCTACCCCTTCGGTCGATTGATGCTTAAGGACGGTAAGGGCGTTTGTGAACTACACGGAATTTTACCGTCCGGCACTTCAGTTAGTGTGATAAAACGATGATTGGCTTGTGCTTTTGTCCATCTTTCTTCGGATCGGTGCGTGAACACGTTGCGCGTAAATTCCATCAGGCTAAACTGTCGTAGTCGCTTTTATTTTTCAAAAATGGACTGCCGGACGGTTCAATTCCGTGTAGTGCACAAGCGGCTTAAGGGTATTTTTACCTTCTGCGCTGGCCTCACTTCAAAATCAGAAAAGAAGGAATTATTTCATATTTTTAAATGAATACATATTATGTAGATATCTCTTTGTTAACACATTGTGTACGGTGTGCACATATTTGTGCGTTTCAGAAACCTTGTGTGGTGGCGGGGTGCACATTTTTGTGCATTTCGGCTACCTTCAATTTAGTATACAAAAAACACGTCATAAACTTCTAATCTCTTGGCCTTTTTGCTTTTGTTGTGTAGTGGATAGATGTCGTTGTAATATAAAAAATAATACTGATATTTACTGGTTCAAAACATAGCTAATGGTCGTAATCTGTTTTGAAGGAAATGTTACAAATTAACTTTAAACAATGGATACAGACGCGTTTTTTTCTTTGTCCTTAAATGAAATAAAATACAAAGATCATTGTCCTTTACTTAAGTCGGCAGTTGGTACTTACAAAGCAATAAACGCATGTGGGGAAAGCCCATAAATCATTTTTTATTCGCAGATTTTGAGTTTTCGGCGGTTGTTATTTTCTAATATTTTATTAGTGTTTTTAACATTTTTTTTACTTTTGTGATTTGTGGACTAACATGATTTTATTTTGAGACGTTAGAGACCATTTAACCGTTTTTGTATTGTTTTCGAGTTCAACCTGTTCAAAATATGAAGTTCACTGACATATTTTATATTTCCGGGCAGCTGTCTAATGTCGCCCGCCTCAAGATACAGTTTTATCAAAACATTGCCGTAACTAATGTGTTAAATGTTAAACCATATGTGCACAATTATCAAATCCCGTCGTCAGCGGTCCACAGGCGTAAAAAACACCCTTCCTTAGTGTGTTAAGAAAAGGCAATTCAGTTGGCTAGGCTATGTACTTTGCATGCCTCCCGAGAGCCTTAATCAAGCTTGCCTCTTATACAAGGACTACTATACTTAGTCACCAAGTTTTTGAGGTCTAGAATATCCACTACTGACAACTTGCCATCAGTTTTTTTTATTTTTAAAGGAATAACCCGCAAAGCGTCTATTTTAGATGCTTGTCTACATGTGGGATAGTAAGGATAGGGAAGGTAAATGTGAAAAATACATCAAAAATAAATTAATTATAAAGACGATTGAGAATAAATATTTCTTGAATTCATTTTGGAATTGGCGGGAATCGAACCCCAGTTTTGCAGTCATGCGTCTACTCAACTACGCCACGGCGCCTGTCTTGCCTTAACTTTGGGATGCGGACTTGACTTGAGAGTATGCAAGGGAGCTGGCAGCCGATAGAAGAGCCTTGTGGATTCCATGCGCTCCACATAGGGAGCGGACATGGATGAATGAATGACGTGTGCCTATGTGACATAGTATTTATGTTTTGAATATTGAAAGCATTAACTTAGTGGATCATATTGATATATTATTTTGAGAAATAATAACCTGTTGCCGAAACTAGTTGGTTGTTAATAAAAATGTGAGTGGATCAAAAAACAAAGTCTTTTTATTTCTCAAAATAATATTGTATTGTATGTATGCTTTAGAATGAGATTTAGCATACTTGAATAGTATTAAGAGTTCTAGGATGATGCAAAGACAATTTTATTTTATCAGAGAATAAGTCGCTATTAGAGGGCCTACCATGAGGGTGATTTCTTAAATAATTGAAAATTTCATTTCTACTAAAACTATCAAAACTAAAAAGACTTAATATTAGAAATAAAATTAAAAAGACAAGTTAAAATTTTTAACAACATAATTTTAATCAGCAATTTTTAACAGATATTGTTCAGAGAAATATATAGTTTAAACTGCACTTACTTTATTTATGTATAAAAAACAGTGGTAAAATACAATATTAAAAGAACTAAACTAAACTTTGTTTAAATTAAACTTTGACAATTTTAATTCAATTATCGCCACAACTGTGTTCCATTATAGACTGGGCATTTTCATAAACAATATTGACCAACTGATCTTTTTTCAAGCCGGATAATGCCGGATAATTTGGTAAGAAATTTTTCAAAACAAATTTTAACTGCGGAACTGTATATTTACCAGCATCTTTCTTGTTTATCCGCGAAATCAACAAAGCTATGTCTACTTGATCGTTGACATCCGAAGCCACTTTTTTGCTGGGTGCCTTAGAACTTTGAGGCCTCTTTACTGCCGAGTTGTTCATAGGTCCGAAAAGGTGGTGAAACTCGTCCTGTAAGGGTCCCAGTCTGTTGCATTGTTCGTCGACATCTGGCATAGTTGTATCTTCCAATTCTTCCGGAGCTGATTCTTCAAGCGCTAATGCCTCGATCGCTTTGTAAAATGTCTGCAATTTTGTATTCTCAAACATGTCACCGGAAAACTTGAATTTTAGCTTTTTAAGAATGTTTTCCACATTCCTTTTCTGTTCGGCCGTAGCTTCGGGGAGATTCTCCAGAGGAACTTGTTTGAAATGATCAGCGTACGGTAAGTACACCACGTGGAATCCGTCAGGGTGCACTTGGTAGTTGCCTTTCATCACTCTCTTTTGCGGAAACAGGGCGACATAGCGCGCGTGAGCGAACCGACGGGATACCATGAGACAAATAGGCACACGCCCTAGAGCCAAACAGCGATCTCTCAGGGTCAGAAACAATGTGGTGGAACCTTCGACCAAGGCTTCGTTCGGGTAAAGAAATGAGGTAGATTTTAGAAACCATTCGGACATTTTGAGAATGGACGCCGGTTTAAATCCCAGGAGCTTTATGCACGGTGTTCCCGCAAACCGGTACAATTCTCTATGCTCGTCGCTTGTCAGCTTTATCACTCTGTCCCCATACTCTACTTTCATTATCAAATCACTTCGTAAAACGGGAACTATCGGTTTGTTGGACGCAGGGACAGTGGCTTCCTCGCTACCATTTTCTTCCGTTTCTTCTGCAGTATTGGAGACTCTAGAAAGAATATTGGAGGAAACCACTAGGTCATTGGTGTTTCTGTCTAAATATTGCTTCTTTGGAAGTTCCCGTTTCTTGCAGAGCTGATACAATCCGACACCCAGAACGACTTCGGGACCTAAAAACATTTTCAGCTGGGCAGATGCGGACTTCCGGTGATTATTACTCCATATCAGGTTTAGTATATCGTTAGTATCCATAGTCGGTTGGGGAGGCTCCCACTCTGAATACGGCTGATCCAAAATAACTTTTCCCATTTCCGCAAAGAAACTATCCGGAGAAATCGGTTTATCCGAGACATTCACAATGTTTATATTTATTCCTAATGCCCGAACGTCTGAAACTCTTTTAAGTATAACTTTGCGCATATTTGGATCCGGCGGGCGGAGGCAGCTAAGCAACACTATTGTCTGGTTGCTCATTTTCTTGTGACAGCCAGAAAACATTCTCGAGGCCTGCCAGAAAGCGTCTGCCAAACTGTAGTCATCGGTGATGCCCCACTGCTTAGATATGGACATGGGGTCAGAAACAAGCTCCTTCAACTTCTTCATATCAGCAACAGAGGGCTCCTTTAGCTGCACCAACTGCGCGACATTCTTGATACCTTGATTGTCATCTTGCTTCGTGGCAAATAAGCACAATCCGACGAGCTGTTTCGGAGAATTAATGACCACTTTCTGTAAAAAGTTGGAGCAAGTACTCAAAATAACATCAATTGGCCTTTCGTCGTCAATTCTGTCCCACATTGAGGGGGAAACATCCAACAGAATAACACAACCGTTTCCACCACTAAATGGATCATGTTCCTGAGTTTCTTCATCAGAATCCATGTTGGGATATTAAAAATACCGGTATAATTAACACGTTTAAATCGCGTACGAGCACCTTATCAGAACATGGCAATAAAAACTATATATACTATCTATCTGAAGTATAAGCTTATCGGCTACCGACAGACGACAGATATTATTTTTTTAAATAAATGTTTGAAAAGCCGCTAAAGCCATTCAAGTCCTAGCAAGTTCCGTTGAGTATTTTGACGTTTCAACATTCACGATAATTGAAAGTGTGAACATAGTAAATTCAGACACGATCTTTGAGAGGTTTTAACGCAAAAGAGTCATTTCACAATTAACATCAGCATGACTTTATCGTATTGATGATGTTTTTTTTGTTTGACGTGCCATCGGCTTGTTAACTTGTTCCTGTTTTTACTTTGGTCATGACCGAAAGCATAGATTATGTGATAAAACGAGTGGTTAGAAAAGAATTGGTAATCATTTTATGGCTTCAATACATCTTTTGCAAGTGCCTCCTAAATTTACATTTCTGAAGTGTACTTTTGCCGCTGTAATTTAAAATGCTTTGTTTTTACAAATAATATAATAATATTTATAACATATTTAAGGTTTTCTAATATTAATAGTTTAGTCACACAAGAATGATCGATGAACCTTGTCTAGTTTTTGTGATTTTACAATTATGTTATATGAACATATTTTACTTTCGTATTATTTTACCGGTATCGCTAAAGTAAGTAGGTATATGTACTAGAAATTCATTTTACTAAACTTCTTCAATGCCACAATTCTAATATTTTTGCATCTTTATTAATCATTGTTTCACTAACATCCACGTTTCACTAACTTACAGTTCTATACTTCAGACAAATATTTTTAATAAATATGATATACCATATAATACAATACAATGTTTATTAGTACTGCAGGCGTTTGTTTTTACATTTGATTAATAGATTTGATAATAATTAAACTTTGGTTTTATTTTGTGTACACGCATATGCAAACATAGTAGATTCTGAAGGGAAGATAACACGTTGAATATGTAGTGTAGATAGCTTTCACTTTTTTTTTCAAATATCTGACCATATGGATCGACAAACGGTTGAAATTCCAAAGTTGTAAGAAATAGCAGTCAAGAAATAAAATTAAAATTATTAATATTGTGTACTAACTTAATATTTTAAAATTCTAGGGCACTGCATCATATAAACGCAGTATTATCTTGATTGTTAACACTTGAAGGAAAGGTGATCAGCTTTCGCTTCAGGTACGAGTCCAAGGTAATATCGAATAAATATTGGAGCGAAAAAATCACTAATATTTATCTGACCCCCCCTGGGAATCGAACCCGGGCCTCCAGAACGGTAGTCGAGCATGCTGACCATTACACTACGGAGGCGGACAAAATATTAAAATTACCTTTAAAGTATTACCTACATACATACAAGATAATATAAAATATCTAATATGTATAATGAATACATAATTTAAAATATCTTATACATTTCAATTCAACTATCGATTTCAGACGTATAAATTGTGGTTTGCAACACCTGCTTGACCACAGGTAGCAACTCGTGTCTGGCCTCATGTCCAATACTATTCATGTATATTATATACTAATACAATGTATGATGAGGCGTATCTGAGGATACAAAATATGTACCCATGTGGTTCTGGTATTGTCCATGTGGCTGCGCTTCGGAGAAGAGCGAAGAGACGTCACTAACAGGTTCATCGTTCATCCACTCCACTCGCAGTTCATCCGTGGCCAGTGAAATAGTTAGTCTGTGGCCAGTGGCACACGACGGCTCGCCCGCTGCAGACGCGTTCAGTGCATCATCAGCAAGTACTTGACCTTGGGATTTCAAACGCATAAATCAGGTTAGCATTTATCATTAGTGGTTAGCCACATTTGAAAAAATAGAACGTGGATATATTTTCAAATATCCCGCCGTATTTAGTGACAGCATTTTCAACAATTCTCAAAATGTACGATCGATTCATTAAAATTCATTATTCGGAAAAAAACAACGGTTTTATGTTTTGCCGGTTTTGATTGAATTTAGTTTACTCATAGTAATATATAATATATGTATATAATTACGACCTTGAATCATTACATCGTTGATCAACCGGCATAAAAATGTACCGTTAGGTTCAAACTACTTGACGAACTTCTGGGTGCAAATTGCTCTAATCTCAAAATTAAATACACATTTGAAAATGACAGAATACGTTGTACGAAAGATGAAAATTGTAGTGTTTTTTTTTCGATTGTCGAAGAAAAAATAATGATGTAGAGTTTAGGGTAAATGACCTTTGATGAGTTAGATAGTCGGAAAGATGCATCTTATGCATAAATAAATGATCTAACGCGCAACTGTAAAATTGTACAATATCTTCTAACTCGAATAATCTTGTATAACAAGGTTAGTTAAATGTCAGACTTATAAATGAACAAAATGACCACAATAAATTGTATTTTATTATACATAATAATAAAACTATAAATCCACGTCTGTATAAGCGCCCTTACGAAAATGGCGCTATATAAATTAACTAAAATTATTATTGTAAAATATTTAAGCCATAATCCAAATTACAAATGCTTATGATACGAATGTGAATTTGTTTTAATATTTTGTTGAGATTGTTTTAGTACAAATATTACTGGATAGTATATTTATTATTATTTGTTAAATTAAAGTGGTTTAAAATACATTTGATTGTAATTATTATTATTATCCTCAGTTCACAGATCAGATTTTTTATTATTATTAAAAATTGGTTTAAAGTACAAATATATACGGTATACCAGCAAAAAATATATCAACATGAAATAAATCAACATAAAATTGCTTCGGTCCATATTAAAATAATAAATGTAAACATATTCTTATTGGAATCATATTGTTTTCATGTTCTTTCTTTTATTACAGTAAAAAACACATTTTTAATGTATAACCTTTACAGATCATGTAAATTAGACAACAATCTGAACTTTTACTTAAAGCACTCGTCCACCTTTGCACTGTCCATATTACACCAGCCTCTTCGGGTACGGGTATACAACCCCGAGTGCCCTGTACACTGCTGCTATTTTGATTTTCGTTTCATACAGTATGTGCTATTTTTCTTCTGTTCCCTTTCATATACAGTAGTGATTCTTGTCCTCAGTATTCTGTCAAATATATTATACTCTTCTAACTTTGGCTTAATACGATGAAGTTGATACCGCATCTATTCGATACGATGCCCTACGCACCATTGGGTGTGGACAGGGGATTAAATATATATCTGTACTTAATATTTAAGTCAGTTTGTGGTTCCATGGTTGGTCCAAGGATTAGTTTTTACTTATCTGTTATAGGTACGTTTATCTGTTTGCACTAATTTTACATCCTCAATAAAAAATTGCCATTTTTTACTATCTATAGATTGTATGACTTAAGCCCGTGTTTCCAAAATAATGACAGCAGAAGTGTAATGTTGATAATTTATCGTATAAATGATATTAAGAAAGTGTTGGCATTTTGCTCGCTATGTCGTCATCAGACATGAGTATTATATATAATACGATATTATATCTACGTAGGTACTAAATAATGTGGTCATCACCAGCGACGGATTATCATACAGGCGCAATAGGCGCACACTACGACTCCAGAATCTTGGGGCCTCGAATCTTCACTTAGGAGTTTTATTATTTTAAAAAGACATCTCAACATAAATGCAGAAGTATATGGATGTCTAGGCATTTACAGGGTAAATTCCCAGACTGAATCCCCGTAAATGTCCAGACTTCCATATTATTATCCATCTATGTTGAGATGTTAAAAAATGTATAAAATAGCTCTTGGAGATAATCCAGATTTGTGAACAATTTGTGGACACACTCAAAATTTTGTAAATAAAATATGATTGCGAGTTCGGTTCTTAGGCTACATGTTTTATACTTAACCTCTTCGGAATGATAACGTTAAGCCGTGGATTGCGTTTTATAAATTGATAATAAATTATGCAAGTGGATTAAAAATTGATAATCAGTACCTACCGCGATGTCACCGAGTCGTGATATAAATCACCATTTATGAAAATGTCTTCTAAGACGTTGTCCCGCCGCGTGTATGCCGCGGCACACTGGTGTATCGTGGTGATTAGTTGGTGTGTCGCGGAAAAAAAGTCTAGTTTTGTGAAAATAACACAATTGCTCCAAAGTTTGATTGCCTGTGCTCAGTTAAGTAGGCTCACATTTCGCATTAAACATAATATGTTAAATATGTTACCATAATATGGTAAATATGCACCCCTGAAATTTCTTAATTTGGTTGGTGTACCTTGAATAGGAAAAGTTTGCGGAACACTGTTCTAAGACATTTTCATAAATGGCGCTTTGGGCCTGTTAAATCCCAGATCCGCCACTGGTCATCAGTGAAAATTATAACCTATCATCACTCATCTCCCATTAGTGGTTTGTTAACATAGCGAAGGTCACTGGAAGCCATTCGTGCTCATTTCATGCATAAATTATTTGCTATTTTTAAAAGTACTTTTCTATTGCAAATTTGCCCTCGATTTTTTTCTCTTTTAAAAATCCCTCCTCTTGCAATTAATGACCTTTCAATATATATCATTCTCATGGGAAAGTTAATTAAAATTTGCTATCCGCCCCGTGTGCAGTGGTTTGCATGTTTAGATGATGTAGGTCTCGGGTTCGATTCTCAGAGTAAAAATAAATTGAAGTGATTATTACGCTTTTATATTTTTATAAACCCTGTAAGCGAACTCCCTCTCTAAACACGAGCAATCTGCTCTCTTAGTGAGGTAGCACGTAAAAAAAAATGTAACTATGTTGATTATTATGATAAAATATGTAACTATGTTGATTATTATGATAAAATATGTAACTATGTTGATTACTATGTTGATTGTAACTATGTTGATTATTTTTGCCATACAATGTATCTTTGATTAAAAAATTTATAATAAAAAAAATATCATTCGGACTGGTCACCTCGTCATTATGTAATTATTAACCAATGATTACTATGCACCATTGGGTGCTTCATAATGACTCGATCTTATCCCACATCGAGCGTCTAGTGAGTAAATATATTTGAAGAAAGATAATTCAGATAATTTCGTAGTCTTTCCTCCTTCGTCTGTTGCGTTTTCACACATAAGGTGAAAAATGTCACAAAATTTTATTATAATTTTCTTTTTATTAGCATATGCATCATGCTGACTATAATATTGTCTGTTGTCCTGGTTTTTAAAAAAATATATTAGCGAGCGGTTTTAAAAAATTGGACTTGGCACTTCTACCAAATTTATAAAAAAGAGATTTGCAGTTTCATACATACGTATATATTTTTTAAGAATGTGTGAGAACTGAAAACCTCAAAGGTTTTTGTTCGAATTAAAAGACCAATTGTAGATATCTAACTGCAATACGTATAAGGTATAAAAATAGGTACTAAGTACATAACTTGTTACGTTCTTAAAGCACCCAAAAGAAATATTTCTTAATATAAATTCTGTGGTTTTGAGGTTAAAAGTTAGTGTGTACCTATCTACTTAATACGCCCTGCGCCACAAAACAAATTATTTTTGTTAGTATTTCATGTTTGTTAAAATTACACCATCATACTTGTAAGGTTACAACGACATACTTGTAAGGTTTTGACGAAAATGTACGGATGTTATGTAATCTCCGAGATCATAATAATATGTAAGTCTACGTATTATATATTAACTGCATTTATTGAGCGTTAAATTATCGTAGAAAGTTTTGACAAGTTTTCTTAATTTCGCGCTTTTCGAATAACAGTGCGAAGAAAAATTGCGCCAAATTATTATTAGGTACCTACTTGAGATCAAATGCAGTGCCTCCTATATTACGTATAATGGTGGGTAAATTAAATTTGGAACACTGCCGCCGCATCGCGCACTTAGGTAGGTATACCTACCTATTTTATCAAATTTATTACGTTTTGTATATAATTTATATTATTTTGGTCATTTGTTAAAAATGAAGTATGATCTTTTGCAAAAGTGGATTTATTTGTTCAATAAACTGGTATTTAATTCATAAAATATTAAAATTGAAAACAACAAAACGTTTTATATTTCATGTAAATCCATACATCTTCATTTAAAACTAAAATATAAGTACATACTAACTTAAGGTTAATTTACATTTTGCAATAAAAATACACCGAAAAATCGCATTCATTTTTTAAATGGCAAGGCAAGTCATATATGGAAAGATTCAAACATTTTTAGATTCAAGATGTAATTCCTCCTTCCCCCTTAAAAAGCATTTACATACTAAAGATAACAGTAATTTAAACTGGTTAGGTTAAGAATTAATTATAGTAGATAAGTCATTGGAAACAGGTCACATTTGATTAACAAAAAATTTATTATTGTAGAATTTACCTCTGTTTATAAGTAATGCAAATAACACACTTTCTAAACATTCACACAAATCTACCATATGCATATTATTTATACATTCAAAGCGTATAGCAATCACCATTCGTGCCAGCACAATGGATAAGTTTATTCTTTTGTGTTATGGGAAAGAATACCGTAGTGTTTAATTGACTTTTTTAATAATGTAATATAAATAATAATAAATATAAATAATTAACTTAGAAAAAAAACAACAAAAAACAAGATAAAAGTAGATATCTTTGATGCAGTGCCTTATATATCATTGGGAGCATATAAGTTTAGAACAAGAAGAATATGATATCACATTGATTAAGCATTTTTAAAAGGATAACTTATTATGCTTTTATATTAATGGTTCAGATGTAGGGTAGGGAAGAAAGTACTAAAAAAAGGTTTAAAAATACATCACAATACCCAGATCAGTTAAGGACCTCACAAGAACAAGGATGCCAATCCATTTCCAACAAGCTTCTTCTTACCTTTATTCACACACAATTGTGCGTAGGGCACTTCTATCTTGATTGTTAGTTATCTAGGCCTCAGGTCCAGTCCAGAGTGGTTAAATAAATAATACACATTTTTTTTTTAATATTTACTTTGATCCCCCTGGGAATTAAACTAAAGCACAGTAGTCAAATGCATCGGCTATTATTTTATGGAGGCAGCTTCTCTTGCGATTGACAGTCACTAAATCTATTATGTCAGTTTCACGCTCAAGTATCTACTCAACTATGCCACCCATGTAACATTTGTGGTCTTGTGGTGGCTAATATGGTAGCAGAGAACCAAAAATGTATTTTGTGGCTATATCAGCCGCCAAGGTGACCAAAAGGTTAAATGGGCCCAGTGTTTGTACATCTAAGTGTGGTTTTAAACCATACTACTTAATGATTATCATTTTCTTCTATTCGTGTCATGTCGGGTCCCACTTGAAAGTAATTGTCCTTGTCTTGGACAGCTCTAAACAGCGCCTCGACGGTCCTGATCCCATAGATCCCCGTCCAATCTCTTATATTCCGGAGCCAGGGCATCTGTCAACAAGGAAACAATTTAACAGAAATAAACATAACACTATAAAACTATGATTAAAATATAATAAATGCAAAAAAATATAGATTCCATTAATTGATTCGGCAGTCACTTTGTGGTAAAATCTATCCATTTTTTATTAATGTTTTACTTAATAAATATTACTATTTATTAAAATCTACTGTGACACATTTTTCGATGCATTCCGCATAATTTTCAAACACCGTATGTGAAGCTAATGCTAAATTTTAGAGTTGGGTCCTTGGGGCGTTGAAGGT